>NW_009650176.1:4330302-4332528 GCF_000708025.1 Charadrius vociferus
AAGAGTATTTTCAACCCTACGGTACTTAGGACAGCTTCAATCCTAAGCAGTAGTTTTCCACCCATCTGAGTGGCTTCCTCTCCTCGGTCTCCCCCAGAGGGCAGGTACAGCATACCAAGACTTGTTCTTGCACAGAACACCCACTTTCTTAGTGATTTCACGCAGACTTCAGTGAAATAGTTCAGAGAACCCCAATGGTCTTCAGGCCACAGTTTGCAGGTTAGAAAACGAGAAATGGGAAAACTATTGAGCTACGACATGGAACACACCACTACTGACAACTGTTCCACGACCTTTACAGACAGCATCTGCAACTGTGGATCTACCGTTACAAAAAAAAAAGGCAGAAAATTATGCAGTGGGCAAAAGTCTTGTGACTCCTGTATCATTTAAAACAATAACCACATATTCTAAAACGCAAACATTTGCTGTAACTTAAGGATTTGCTCACGGCCTGCATTTCAACACAGGATCAATAGCAAAGGGTTGCTAGGCAGATCAGCAACTAGAGAAACTTTGCTGGCTTCAGCACAATTGTGAAACTTAAATAAGGGAGTAAACCAAATAGTTAAACAGAAACATCTAGTATCCCTTTCAGGCAGTCTAGGGAATAATGACTGGGCTCTAAGTGGCATTTCAAGGGTAGGAAGATCTCTCCTGATCTCTCTTAATTCTGCCAGTCCTGCTGGGATGTCCAAAACCCTAGGGCTCCTAAAAATGAAGCCCACATTTAGGCATGCGAGTTGTTACTGACACATACTATTGTTTGGTGCAGGCAGGGTGTGGTGAGGTGGTCTTTTTTGGCATGATTTAAAAAAAAAAAAAAAGAAAAAAAAGAAAAAACAACCAACACACAAACCCTAAAACTGGCTTAAGAGTGGCCAGCAATCAATTTAAAAGTTTTGCACTCTAATGTCTGTGCATTGGCTCTTCGGAAGGATCCTATCCGCTCATTTGAAAAATCAAGTTTCTAAACTACATCAAATAGGTAATATCCTAATAGGATTGTGTGATTTATACCACTATCCTTGGAAATCCTCGAGACCAACTGCTAACTGTTGTTTGCAAAAGACATTCAGTTGACTAAGCGTGATGGAAGTGGAAATACATTGACAGTCTTGATGTGCAGAGGCTTTTGAACGTTCTTATTCCTTAATTATTTAATGGCTACTACATGTGTCAAAGTTGCACAGTGGTTTAAGACATTTCTCTGCAAAATACTGAACAAATTCCTGAGGTCTGGCAAAAGCAACATTCTTCATGTGTGTTATGGATCATCCTGTTGCCCTCTTTCCCCCCCCAAAACAGCCATGAAGGGTTAGTCTCCAGACACTTCGTACACCCCCGCCAGCTGCCTCTCCTATGTGACCCACAGAATAAGACTGAATACAGAACCTCAACCAGACAGTTGTCGGCAAATGGTAAACATTATTCAGACATTCTGAAGAGGAGGAGGTGAGGTAACACGCAGCGAAAAAGGTTCCAAATACAATTCTTACAATGCTACTGCTTTATAAAAAATACAAACGGATCTGTGATTATTACAATTCTCATCTACACATTTGCTTACCTCTGGTAGTATTTCTATTGAAGGAAGCAGTTACTGAAGATTAAAAGTCTGCTAATAGCTTTTTGTTAACAAAGCATTCTCTCGATCGCGGAGCAACTCAAAAGTATTGAAAAAGTGCTACTGCTATAACCAGGTACAAATGCAAAGAACAGCTCTGGGCCTTCGCAGGAAGGACTGAAAGCTGCCGTAACTGTGAAAAGTCATATTAGAGCCCAGAAACATACGGGTTCCAATCGTAACTTCAAACACAGCCTTTCCTTAGAACACATGACTTTCCTTCAATTTTCTTGTGTCTAAAGAGAACAACAGATGTTCACTTCACAGAAACAACATATGAGTTGAAGTGTGCAAATACTGAATATATTAATAAGCAAATTCAACTACTAGATCTGATCTAAGCTATTAAAACTTAATAAATAAAACCTATGCACACACATACCACTACCATCAGAAAGTCAAAGTATACATCCAAAACAAGCAATTCTCAACTAGGTGACAAAAAACCCAACAATCTGCCATCAGTAAGAAGAATTTTGTAAGCACCTGCAGGTAACGTAAAAGTTACAAGGTCAGTCAGAAAATAGCAAGCAAAGTCTCCCTTTCGTTGATGAAGAGATGCAGCAATTTCACGACGAATTTGTTCTGTGACCTCTGAA
>NW_009650176.1:4332572-4360340 GCF_000708025.1 Charadrius vociferus
ACTGCACTCAGTATTATTTCTAGTTAAATATGAAGACTTAGAAGTGATAACCACTAGCAGACAGTATTTTGTTAGCAAATAATGCAACAGAAGTATGAACAGTGGTACCCTGAAAGATTAAATGTTTAGTAACTCTCAATGAATTAATGTCTCATTTGTCACGTAGCTGATAACATAAAGCCAGTTAAGAACATCTTTAAATCAAAGAAGTGAATTAACAGGTGACCACTTTCAGCAGAAGGAAAGCAATAAAAACAGGGAAGAGCTAGATAACAATAGGAAACATACCTCAAATCTTATGCATGAGCCCAGTCTACATTTAACAAAGAACTTCATTACCACAGCACAAGACAGTTTCCTACAAAGAATGTTCCCAAAAACTATTAAGCTAAGATACTTAAATGTCTCCAGATTCTAATCATCAGTGGCAGCAGGAACTCATTCAATGATATAGGGGAAGTGAAACAGGGATGACACTGAACATATATATATATGTATAAAAACACCCAACACCTTTAAGACACACATTTTCACTAGTTAATATCCTAGCAAAGGGAAGTATCACTGTAAGTATCCCTAGAAACTGAAACAAAACCAAACAGAAAAATCTGTAAGAGTATTTTAGCACATTAACTTATTTTCAAACGTACAACTCCATCCACGCAGATCGCTATGTAAGCAGCACAATACTACTGACATTAGCCATATCTAAGTATACACTCTTCTCAAGGCTTTAACTACATTTGCCTTGCTTCATCTACTCTTTTTAATTACTCAACCCTATCATCCTTACGTGCTTCTCAGGCATGCTACTTTTCCCAGGAACACATGCTTTCAGAATTGCATTAAGCATCGGAGGGAAGGAGGCAGAATAAAAATTTAGCTCTCATCAAGTGAGGAACCACAAGTCTGAGACTAAGAAAACAGACAAAAGGAGGTAACAGAGTTACTTATGGGTCTGATAAGAGGGCAAAGATGGAGGAGGGCAAAGATCACCATAAGTGAAACGGACCATACGAAAATATACAAGGAAATGGGACATGCAAGAGCAAGGAGACCACAGAGAGGAATGAACCAGTCTATAAGACAGGCAAAAAGTGGAGAAAAAGTGCATGAATTTTGCAAAGCAAGAGATTTGCCTTTGCCTAAAAGAGAAGCTCTCAAGAAAACTAGGGAAGAGAGACCAGGTAGAGTTATTCATTAACAAAACTCAGAAAAAACTACGCTGTCATTGATCTCTGTGTTTTGCTTTTGGGGCATTTCCTCTCCCCCACCCAAAGCACAGGAAGCCTCACAATAGCTCACTTCCAGAGTAAGGTCAGAACGTGTGCCAAGACCGCTCATTAATGAGAAAACTGAATGTCCTCAAGACCACCACACACATACAGTCCTAAAGTAAACTCGCTTCTTAAGAAGAAACAGCAATAAAGGCACAAAGCAGCAGTTCATGTATTCTAACAATATTAGGCTCTATCCTCCAGCAAATAAAGTTACATGTCACTGGCTGCAAACAAGGGCGCCGTTACATAAGGTTCCTATTCAATCTACGCAAGGCCCAAAGTAACTCACCTCCGTAAGCAAAATTGCTAGCATATCTTGTCTCTGAAAGCGTATCGCCAGATGTACAAGCGTGTACCCAACGTCAAAAGCAGAAGGGCGATTTAGCAGGCGTACTTCATCTGCAGTAAGCTGGCGGGCAATATCTCCTCCTGATGACTTGTAAGCTTCAACAGCAGCTAAATCACCTTCTACAACTCCTGAAGAAAAAAAATATGCAATTCATTTTAGCTAGTGAGTGAGCCACACTGGATCAAGCCACCTTAATTAACAGTTTACCTCTATCTATTCTGATACAGACCTAACATATGAAGATCAACTGCATACCAAGAATCTTGCAAATTTTTATTCCTTTTTTTTAAAAAAAAAAAAAACAAAACAGAAGACTACAAAATATTTACACTTACCTCACCTCCTAGACCATTTCCACTATCCAAACTAGTTGGAAGAGATGGCAGATCAAAAGCCCGTTCTGAAGCGGGGCTGAGGACACTTGATGAAATACCTGACATAACGTGCTCACTAGCATTTCATTCAATCAGCAATACTCTAGCGTCATACATTCGTAGCACAGAGATTAGTTTGATTATTGTATCTTCCCTTGTAACTGATCTTGAAAACAAACTACTGGATCTAAGAAATAGATCCACTAAAAGGTTGGGGTTTTTTTTTGAATTAAAGTCTTCCCCCCACCCCCCCGGCCCAGATGGTTTAAAACAGTGTCAGAAGATGGTACAGAGCATAGTTTCTCTTCAGGTCACCATCTCCGCTACTAACTGAACTTACAGTTGGCATTCAGGGTACTCTATTAACACACATACTGCATTGCCTTTGTGTTGCTTTACTTCCTAAAGCACAATAGGGCAGGGGACATGACCCTTCTGTCTTCTAGAGTCCCAGGTAATCTCTAACTTCTGCACCATGCTTCTCAAGACCGTTCACGCTGCATGCATTCTTTAGCTGCAATTATCAGAATACACCATCAACAAGGTGTGGTGCTGTTATCTTTAACAGTATGAGTTCCAGTGTAAGACTTCCTAAATTTAGAAATTCCTTCAATTACAAAGATACTATTTTTGATATATGCTTCATAAGAGAAGCGTGTAACGCCGAGCCAAGGAAAGAGAAAAGTCATTTTAAAGCTGTCTTTAATGGGGAAGTAAATAAGAACAGAAGAGTCAGAGCACAGGTCACAGAAAAAAGAAAGAAAACCCTCTCCCCTATTTTCTGTAGCAAAACCTCCCTGCCAACGCCTAAGAGTCAGTAGCTGAGCAGAAGCCACAAGGCTGGAGACTTAAGTCCATCCTCCACTCAGTTTGCTTACCGAGACTCCAAGATTGATCAGAAGGGAAAGAAAGTGCCATCTCAATGGCACTCACTCCTGTTCAGGACCAAGGTGCAAACTCCAGACAAAAAAAAAAAAAAAAAAAAAAAAATCCAGCCCAAAACAAACAAACCCACCCACAAAAACCCAACCACCAACCAAAAAAAAAAACCCCAACAAAAATCCACACACCAAACTGAACCGCCTACTGCCAGAGCAGCACACCAACTGCTGGGTTGCTGGTTAATCCAGGATTTGGGAAAGCATTCTTAGCTCAGCCAGGAAATCTATCGTTTTCAATACTAAGATTATAAAGCTTTCAGAAGAAACGCAGAGGGGAAAATGGATTATCAGTGCAAGACATTTCTCTACAAAGCTATCGGTTCTGCTTAGTAAGCCTCTACAGATAAAAGTTAGATTTTCATTTCAACAGTGGTCTAAAGCAGAGAAGTTCCAGAATACAAATTCAACTGCAAACTTCAGTCATATAACATCTACCCATTCATCAAGGACTCAAAAGCCCTTACAGGCCAGGGAAGAATGAAAACAACACAGAGCAACAATTTTTTAGTTTTCTGATGCGTGTTTCTGGTCTGCCTCTACAAGATGATGTTCCCATTCCACTCTGGCACCAATGTCCCATTCTGCTTAAGTCTGCTGAGGCATTCACCCCAGGTGTGTGAAAGAACTGTTAGATAAGAGTTGTATCTGTCCATTTTTGTTCTTGTTCCACAGGAGTTAGAACTCTGCTGATGAAAAAATAATTTATTTTAACAAAAGGAGCTGCTACTGATGGAGAAAAGCTATTTCAGGGAAAGGGAAAGGAAACGAACACTGAAAATTCACTGGTCAGAGTTTCAAGACTTTCTCCAAAACATGCATCAAAGGAATGCAAGACGGGATGTGACCAACACAGCTGTGCCCCCATTGCAACACTCCTACTTCTAGGTAGAACTAAAACATACCCAAGCAAAAGGTACACTTTGTCAATATATGCTGTATCCATAAAAAGAACGCCATGCATAGCATTTTATTTCCATGCAATCGCATCTATGCGACTGATAAGGCTGATTGTGACGTGATTCCAACTAAATGCAAACTGACTTGTTGGGTTTGGGTTTTTGGTGGTTTTGGGGTTTTTTGGGGATTTTTTTTTTTTTTAATGTATACTTTGATATCAAAGTCAGACAATTTCACATGACTCGCCCTCTTAAAACTTACTACAGCCTTGGCACAGGATCACCTGTTAGCAAACACCCAAGAATCCACAGGGAAAGAAGAAACCTGTCAGAAGAGTAGATTCTCTGCTATCTTATGACAGCCTTCATTCTTTATTATTATATTAATTTAGGAAAGACATCTTGTTAAAGACTAATAGCCACTTCACACCCTTTTACATTGTAACCACTTCTACTGACACAGGAAAGACTCCTGTTACTGTATCTGCACTTTCCACCACACCACCCAATGACAAACATACCAAAGACCACTCAAGGCTGGTAGGTAGCCACTTTGACAATCCAAACATCCCAGCCTAATTTCAAAATTCAAACAAACATCCCCAAAATGATCTTTTGATGACAGATGATCAAACTCAAATCACTGTAACAGCTCCAGCCGCCCAGCCTGTCAAGTAGACACTGAACAGTAGCACAGGCTACTGCAGCCTTAAGTTGTGCCAGGTAAATTCATATTTGTCTTTTTTTTTTTTTTTTTAAGCCCCCACCCTCGGCTGCTAAGGCAACCTATTACCATCCCACTCTTAACCAAACCTCAGCAACAACCGAGGTCTAAGACCAATGCTGCGAGGCAGTCCCGTGAGGTCTGGCAATGCCTTCAAGCACTAACTACTACAAGCTGCAATAAGGATCCAAATCAGTGGCATGTGCTGTAGGCAGCACTGCCAGTTCTTGCAGTTTAGTCCCACGTCTTGCAATACTTGACATTCCTAAAAGCCCTATGTCCTAGAATTAATTATTAAAATTGCTGTAAAAGCTGTCATTTAAACAGTACTTTTCTAAACTTCGCTGATGCAGTTTAAGCTAAAGATCAATACATACACCAAAAACAGGCAAACTGCATATGCTTTCTAGGCTTTACTGAAAAAATTGAGATTGTAAATGTGTTTATTTAGGTATAGGGTTGGCAATACTTTATCTAGAAGCAAAGAAGAGTGAGCAAAGAAGGTGTTAAATGACACATCAAACTAGCACTGTTACAGCTCATCTAAGGACAGTGATGTGACCAGGTATGTGCATCGTATCTGGTCATCCTCTATTCCTTAATCCAAACAGCCAAGTAACTATTTATGGGAAGAGGGAGGGGAAAAATGAAAAAAAAAAAAAAAAAGAAAAAAAGAAAAAAGCATCAAGAGATTTTTAGAACAAGTTCAGACAAATTCACTTGCTAACCGTTTTGTAACTGAGTCTCAATAGATAAACACAGCACACACAAAAAAAAAATAATCAAACTATACAGAGCTGCTTCTGCATAATTTTTTTTTTTTGCACAGAGCCCATTACAAGTTTATTTTCTTATAAGCAGCTTCCTCTTGCAAACCTGTTGCATGCTCTAATGTCTGGTACTAGCCTGCACTGAAATACTGTGGCCCAAGTACCCAGAGCATCACTGCTGCAGTGCCTACACCCTATGGCCGTTACAGCCTCTTTGGCCCTTAGCCGCAGCAAGAAAAGTCCAAATTTCTCTTTACTCATTCTACCAAATACCTACTCTATTTTAGCCGCTTCTAAAGAACAGGGAAAATTCCTGACAGCTCGTCAGGTGCCAGCCTGCTTACAGCACCAGTTAGTGCAATCCAAGGCTGCAGTGAACACTAAGCAAAAATATAGTAATAACAGGCAGATTGCCAAAAATCTGAACCAGAAAACACAAATCTTGCCTTAAAACTATGGGGTAAACTTTCCTACATGCCAACATTCATGAGAACTGTCTGCAATTCCTAAATTCAGTATCACCACTCCAAAATGAGGTCTCAATATGCTTTTATTGACAATAGGAGGCACATTCCTACAATGGCTTTGATTTCTGTCAGATGAATGAGAGCCTCCAATTCATTAAGTCTATTTAAATAAGGCTTAACAGAACACTATTTACAAGAAATATTACAGAAATATTTACTGATGTTATAATTCACTACATTTCAGAACACACAAGTGCCTGATTACTTACACAGGCAGCCTTTGAATCATGTCCCGATGCAGTGCCGTGCCAGTTGGATTATTCCCCACTGACACCCCCTGCATTCCTCAGACCGTTAAAATGTCAAAAGGAAGAGTGGCATTTGCCTGAAGACTGTTCACGCAGCACCCGTGAGCGCTCCGGCGGCCAGACCGCTCGCGAGGGCATAGCTCTGATCAGTTACAAGAGCTACACAGAACGCAAACAGATCCTTACGACTCACAGAATCACAGAATTTCCAGAGTTGGAAGGGACCTCTAGAGATCATCCAGTCCCACTCCCCTGCTAAAGCAGGATTGCCCAGAGCACATCACTCAGGACTACATCCAGGCGGGTCTTGAAAACCTCCAGAGAAGGGGACTCCCCCACCTCCCTGGGCAGCCTGTGCCACTGCTCCATCACCCCAACTGTAAAGAAGTGTTTCCGTGTGTTGGAACGGAACTTCCTATGTTCCAACTTGTGCCCATTGCCCCTTGTCCTGTCACTGGGAACCACCGAGAGGAGTCTGGCTCCATCCTCCTTCAACCCACCCTTTAGATATTTATAAGCAATAATGAGGTCTCCCCTCAGATTCTCTTCTCCAGGCTAAAGAGTCCCAGCGCTCTCAGCCTTTCCTCATAAGGGAGATGCTCCAATCCCTCAATCATCTTGGTTGCCCTTCGCTGGACTCTCTCCAGCAGTTTCCTGTCCCTCTCGAACTGGGGAGCCCAAAACTGGACACAGTATTCCAGTTGTGGCCTCACCAGCGCCGAGTAGAGAGGGAGAATGACCTCCCTCGACCTACTGGTCATGTTCTTCCCTATGCAGCCCAGGATTCCATTGGCCTTCTGGCAACAAGGGCACACTGCTGGCTCACTGACAATTTACTATCTACCAGGACCCCCAAGTCCTTCTCCTCAGACTCAATGGCCACCTCTGATCCACAGCAAGAATAGCTTTTAAGCGGACTCCAGAAATGTTAGTTTGGTGTTACTGCAACTGAAGACACCAGTCTGTGCTTTGCTTAACGCACAAACACGACTATAGCCTGACACCCTCGGTGACAGGACAGAATGCCAAGTGCTGCACCCCAGTCATGGGAAAATACGAGTGCAAGTTCGTGCTCTGGGTTTACAGGTTCAACTGTATTCCCATTTGCAGTTCAGGCATTTCCTCTCACTGGAATATTCTTTCACAGCACTGGGAGCCAGGGCTTTCTCTTCTTCTAGTAAAGCCCCAACTCCTACAGGTAGCACGGATCAGGAATATGCAATCTCAGGATGCATAAGAAAATACATGATAGAGATTAGAAAATTATTTAAAAAACATTAATCACAATAACCATTTTTACCATTTTTTGCCACAACTGTTACAACCATCTTCCTTATTACGTATCAGACACTACCTTTGCTCATATTAAATAAGCCCATAATTAGCCTAGCTGCTAAAACCAAATTACTCCAGCTACAGTGCTATTAAATTTATTCTTTAGAACATGTAAATATTTATAGGGTTTAGTGCAGTTAAGTAAATTTAGAGAATACGTGAGAGCTTACGGGCATATCTAGAAAACTAAATCCTGTTTGCCCAAATTGCACTGTCCCCATGACTTCAGAACAGCCGGATGCAAAAGCTTCCAGAGAAAATACTGTAGCAGCAGCCTTTATTTACGTCACTACCTTTCTGATAGTTCTGGAGCGCACTGGCTGGTACAACTTGCAAATGAAATAGGGAAATTCTTTCAAATAGACCAATGCAGTTCTGCTGGTTTTCTACAGGGCTGCAGAGAGGCTGGGGGAGACAGAACTGGGCACCAGCACTGCCTTAGTGGGTCAGGACAGGGGTCCATCAGCTCCACCACCAGTTCCCAACAGCAGCAAGGTTTAAATATACAGGAAGAGAGGTTAAAAGCAAGTTAAGAACAGAGATAGTAACCCTCGCTTTAACCACGTTTGCTGTCAGCTTACTTAAAGGTTCTTCAACAATAGCTCAGTTGAACTGCTGCGGAGACAAATGAGCAATTGCAGAGCAGCAAAAAGCAGTGGGTCGGTAAGCCTACAGTATCCGATTCTGCAGGAGGCTCCTGACCCTCAAAAACTCTAAAAGCATCACTGTATAAGAGGCATGTACGCAGTCTCGTATATACTACAGGGTAGGCATTCTAGATCTTTGAAAAGGTCGAACAGGATTAAGCTGAATTGAAACAAGCAAAACCAAAGAGAATTAATTTCAATAATATACCTGCTAAGATAAATATAACATTTTTTGGTAAGTTAATGGAAGAGTGTGAAGATGCCTCTGTTTAGACGAGATATCTAAAGAACAACCCAAAGATTTGAGATTTCTTTGAGTCAAGGAGGTAGCAATGCTACGGTAAACAATGTGTTATCACATCTGAGTAGACTACAAAAGGAAACACTTCATCTTAAGGAGGTCATTGGGCCTCATATGTGGGACAACTGTAATCAACTTCACTATTCCTTGAGCTGCTCGGTAATAGAAGGCAAATTTCTCAAACCACCAAATTATACATTTGAAGTCAGAAGTAGAGACAGATCCCTCTGTAACATACACCAGATCAGAAACGTGTGCTGCTTCTCTTCTGCTACACATACAATTGCAAGTGGTCTACACTATCCATATGCTCTCATCTACTCATCTACAGACTGAGCCCAAGATTGCTTTAAGTGCCAAGGTGACCTTCCAGCAAGTGAGGGGCTGATCCCTAAAACCCAATTCTGACACTTGTTAGAAACCTCTAGCACTGAGAGTGCCGAGGAGCTGTGGTTTGACCATGCAAGTTGTAGCATTCTCCGGAGCTCAGCCCTCACCCGCGTTCAACTATTCACCCGGGACGCATCAGGTGGCCATAAAGAAAGTTTTATTATCAATGACTACTATACCATTTCAGTATTTTGAGCACGAAAAACATTCCATCCGAGAAGAATTTCTCATCTTAGAGGAAGAACTCCTTTGCAGGCAAATATGACACATCTACTAATACATCTTAAAAACCTTTATGGGCCTCTAACCACACCCTTCTGTTCATTCTCCTCTTCATTTCCGGGACCTTCCTTGTAAGTATTAGCACACAACCAACAGCAGACCACTCTCCAGGTAATGACAGCTCATGACAGAGCCTTCTGTGTATTAAATTTTTTAAATTCTTCAAGCTGAGCAACTTGCATCAGCCATCCAATGCATGAGAGCACAACTATTGCCTAGTCTTTTTTTTTCCCCCATGCAAACAGCTGTTACCCCTACATACAGTCCGTGCTGTATGTTTCTAACACATCATTACAAGACGAAGCAGCACACATGTAAGAAGAACTGCTGAAAGATGTCCTTATCCCCTCTCCTATCTGTCAGAGGTATCCACGTCCCTTGTCGCATTAACAGCCGATCAGCCGCTTGCAGGGTTGCACCCTAAAGGGAGACTGGACAGTAGAAAATCATGAATGATACTGAAGTTAACCATCAGTGCTTCCCATGCAAATTTATGTAACTATTTTTAACTTGACCATTTAATCAATTTTTAGCATAAAAGCATCACCGAGCATTTAAAGAAAACTGTCAAGAGGCCAAAATAAGTGTGTTTCAGGCGTTAGGATTTTCTACCACGGAGTAAAGCACACAGTTTTTTACCTACTCTGAAAGATATACACACACAAACGTAAAGTAGTTATGACAGAATATACACATAGGGGACAGATGGCAATACAACAAGATTTCTTATCCAGGTGAAAGTCGTAAGCTTACATCATTGCTACCTGGCACAGCAGACAGGCACACCGAGTCATGCTTCCCAGTATCCCAAAGGAACAGGAGAAGGAGGCCAGGCTGTACAGCTCACACCAGCGACTGTTCCCCCCCAAACCATCCCAACAGGCACTGTTTGCCATATTTAGCCAACACCAGTGCGGCAGGTAATCACCTGTCGGTGACTAATCCATGCCATACTTCCCCAAATAGTTCAAGCTCACCTAAACTGCCACCAGCAAGGACAGGAGCGTGACCCCTCCCCGCCTCCAGCGGCTTCTTTCCACCCAGACACTTCCCACTCCCTCAGGACAGCATCAACAGCCCCATCAAGGTTTAGCTGTACCATGGATGTGACAAGGAAACCAGTTACTAAAACAGCAAAACAAACAAACAAAAAAACCCCAAACAATCACCACTCCCCCCATAAAAACATCCCCTAATCAAACTTGGTAACGCTTTTTTTTTTTTTTAAGCAAGATTAGTTTTCGTTGTATGCTGATATGCAAACATGCCAGGAGGACAGAAACAAGCAGCTCGGAGGACTACTTTGGGTGGCAGTGGCAGCTGAGAGCACCTTGGTACGGCAGTCCCTTCAGACTGCCTTTATTGCCAGCGATAAGCCACCAGCTCTGCAAGACACAGAGCAGGAGGTGGCCTCCATCTCTCCCGTAGCTGCTGGGACACTGCCCGGCCAACTTCATGCCTAAACCCGGACAGGACGACTCTCCTTTCCCACAGGGTTTGTGAACGTTTGGGTAACACATTTGGCACAATTTCAGAAAACTGAAGGGAGAAAAGGACAGAGGAAAAAACACCCTGTAAGAGAGATAAAGTAGTCGACAAAGGGAAAAACTAAGCAGCCACATATGCAGGAATACTAGGAATGAGCTAGAAGTCAGTCCTTTTAAGGATGTACTGCAAAACAAGATTCATTACAGACTGCTCTAAATATTTTGGATTTGTTTAAGAAACACACTCTTAGTTGTTTCTTTCACACAGCTAAGAAGAACGCGTGTCTATGTGGTTTTGGAGCCACCATCCCCAGCCCGGGAAGCCTGGCCCCCGACAGCAGTAACTGCCTTACTGACCTGAACTGAAGGAGCAGAGCATACTCTCTTGCAGCAGTTAAAAAGCAGGATTGGAAGGGAACGGAAAAAGAGAAGAAATGCAGTTTACTTTTAATCTGTGGGCTACAGTTGAAGCTCAGGAGTTAAACACGCAACCCAAGGATCCCCAGCAGTGCCCTGCAGCATCCACACTCCGCTAGTACCACTGTAAAACCCTGAAGTGCCAGGAGAGGGGAAGCTTCAGCAAGTACTGAAGTGTGAGCCCCAAGCAAACTCTGACCGCTGGAAAGGTTTTATAGTCATGGCCATCTTCATCCTTTTGTACTACTGAAATCCACAGCCAGCTGTAACCAGCTTCACCAGGCCCCACGGCAGTACCGCTCTGCTCACGCATCAGATTCCTTAAGCCCCACAGGCCACCAAACCTCCCTCACAGTCTCTTCAGCGTAGGTACCAGGAGTTACATAAAAGACCACGGAGCTTAATTTTAAATAGACATCAGCTCCCCACATTAACGTTTTACTAGGCCAGTACAGTAGTAAGCGTTGCTGTCCTCGCAGAGGCCATTTGTAATTTCTCATTGTAACTCAAACTGGCGTTTGTAGCGAGTCATATTATTCAACAGCCATACTTAACTAGGTGTTCTGCTTTGATTTTAATAAATTTTAACCAGATGAATCAGTTCTAAAACCTCATCCTTTTCAGAAGAAAAAAAAATAAATCACTTGACAGATACATCCACTGCTGCAAAAACCATGTCAATAACAAAAATAAGATTCAAGTACATTTAACTTGCAGAGATTGAAAGGGGGAATGCCACTAATCCTTCTGATTCGGAAAGGATACCCTCCAACGAAATGATTCATGTTGAAATGCCAAAGTTGCACCCATCACATTTTGTACAGCCTAGATTTGCAAAGAATAGAACTCTTGATGGCATATTTATTTACTGAGGTGGGTAGAGCACTAATGGATGTCTGCGACAAAATGAAAAAAAAAAAAAAACACAAACAAGCACACACACAGGTACTTTTCTAAATTCCCCACAAGATACATGTCTATCTTCACATTTCAGCTGAAAAGAACAAATGTGGAAGAAAAGCAGTCCGATACATGTTTTTAATGAAAGTTAACATTAAATTTAAAATGTAGTAAAAAGCATTTTGTACTAGAGTTGAGATGTGAAGAGGGAGTTCAACTGAACAGCTGTCCTAGAGTATCAAACATTTTCCTTGGTACCTTCTGAAAGATAATATCTTCTAAGAGAAAAGAAAATAACCAGTCTGCCAAGAATAACTCCTACTCCTGCTTCTCTAATCTTTATTTTTAACTTCAGGGAAAGCTACACTTTGTACATCCAAAAATTTTGAACTGATACATCTCTCCCACATAAGGCAGGCTCGAAGCAAATGGACCCTCCACAACCGATTGAGTTGAAACCTGTGAGGTGCATGGTCTGAAGTCGCCAAATCCTCACAGACCACCACTTTTCAGCTGGACTACAGTAAGAGGCTACACACCAACTCTTATTCCATCAATTTTCACAAACTTACTTGACATTTAACATGGACTTGTCCTAAAAGTTCACAAGAGCTCCAGAGGGCTAGCAAACAGTAACTCACAAAGTCACAACAAAGAACGTACGCTTCAGGCAAAATTGTTCAACTGACAGTTAAATTAAGTATGTCACACTAAGACAACAAAACAAGCAGCAAAAATTGCTTTTAAAATTGCTGGTTAAACTGGCACACCCCTCCAATATAGATACGCTCTGCAAAACGTCCAGAGACAGCACAAAAAAAACAACAAAAAAAAATATCTACGAAGCTTTCATCAACCTTCCCAAGGTTACTCCAACTACAAGGAGTATTTGGAAAAATAAGACATCTGTGATATGTAAAATGCAATTCTGAAATGAAGGACCGATAATTAACAGCTTTGGTCGTCCCCCCCCAATTAAAAAGTTAAAGTATAGTCAGTTTTTAAGTTATAGAAAGGAATCCATGAAACCTTTCAGCAGAACATTAGTAAAAAAATCAGCACACAACTCCATCTGCGTTCTGGCCTTCTCATCAAGATTCCTTCAAACCATTTTTATTTTAAAAGAAACAAACCATTATTGCCTTAAAAAAAATAATTATATGAACAGTTTTGAGTTTCGCTTGCGATTGTAAAATCACAAGCAACACCAAGTACTTGCAAAACTCACGCTCTTAAATATCAACACAACTATTCCCACACAGATTAAATCTGAAAGTATAAAATATTTTAAAGTAATATTGGAGTAGTCAAAAAAAATTTGACTTTTCAAATAGCAGAGGGGAAAAAAGCCCTAATATTTAATACAATTGCTATCAGAATGCAAGCTAGACATTTGTAAGGCACAGGAATGACCTCCAACAATTGATCTTGGGTATTCAATAACTTAAGAAATACCACACAGAATTTCAATTGCTTCAGTTCAGAAGGAAAAAGCACTGCACGACTGCTAGTATGCAAGGAGTTGAAGGTAGTAGGAAATATTGAGGCATTATACTCAAAAGGAAATGTGTTTGCCCAACTACTCACGCAACACAAAAATAAACCGGAATATTTATTAGCTCAGAGAAACCAAACCCATGATACCAGTAAGAACATCTACACCTGATCAAATATATTAAATAAAGCGTCTCAACGAATTAGCTTTTTCGATTGTAACAGCTATGAAGTGACTTCATGAAACATGAAGGAACAGTACGAGACATACTAGTAGTGCTAGAGTTTCAAATGAAGTGTTTTACTCTAAAAATAGTTGCGTATTTCAAGGGTTTAACCTGCTTGTATGCTAGGGCAAAAGATAGATGCTTCTGGGAAGTTACAGGACAAAAGTTAACTCACAAGGTCAATAACTGAAGAAAACCCTGCTCTCACATGTCTCTGTTCTTTAACAGCATTGGGAGAATTATCCAGAATTTCCTTAGGAAAGCACTAAAATACAAAACAAAATTGGTATTTGATTTTTTTGAAGCAGTTGACTACAAAAATACTTTCAGAAAGCCTGTAAACATTTACAACACAGTATCTGTATTAATACAATATTATTACTTTCAAGGTCAGTATTACACATGCAGTTTCTTGGAGCTACATATTTTGGCGTTATTTTTAACATCTGACAGAGCATCTTGTACTGTTGCAAGCTCTACACTGTTTACAAATACTCCCAAGCTGCAGCTGCTGATTCTACTAGTGTATCTTGCCATAGCAAAAAGAAGAGTAATTTTAATTATCCAGTAACAGTATTTTTCACAGTATTATATGCCTTACATTGTTCTGTAGGCTGGTTTTATAATTTTTCCACCTTTCAATGACTACATAGAACAACAGGATTTGGTTACAAGGATATCCATTTCTACAAAAGGTCAAAAAAGTGCCAGCATAGCTAGGAAACATGTCTAATCCTGTTCAGATTATGGATGAACTCTGCACCCTCTCTTAGCAGGTGCCATTTCAGGAACTTCTACATTTGATTTGCTTTTCAAAATTAAAATGCAGAGATTAAAAAAAAGTTGCTTCAAAATCAAATGTCATATTTATGTTTTAATTCTTCATTCTCGCAAAATACCTAACCACAAGCATAACAGTATAAGGCAGCAGCAAACAACTTACCAACACAAGCATTGAGGAACAACCAGTCAGTCTTTTTCATTCTATTTTTAATTTGCTTTAGTTTTTTGAAGTCCACTTCGAGTTCTTCCTTGCTGCCAACAGCTCCAGCCAACTCAATTCTTTGGAAGTCCATTTTCACATCAGATTCTCGTTTGGTTGTAGGTGGAGATCTTCTTTGGCTATTACCACTACTACAGCTTCCTCTCCACCGAGCTCTGTCTTGCTCGTTTATGATTGAAGAAGCCTCTTCTGTGTCTGCCAGTTCTATTGCTTCTATGTTGTTGGGTCTGGGATGATCACATACAACACACTTCCTGGCCTTCGCCCAGTTTTCGTATGTACAAACAGAACAAGTCCAGTGCTGAGCCCTTGTGTTCAGTTTATTTCTGTCATTATATTCCTCACATGGATCAACGGAAAAAGGGACTGGTCTTGAACCAGAACCTGATGACTGAGGAGACTCTGTGGGACTCCTGGTCCTGCGTTGAGACAAGCACTGAGTACACCTTATCGCTCTTGGCCAGTTCAAGTATGTGCACATGTGGCACGACCATTTATTTGCACTCTCCATACTGTAAGATGATTTAACCCTTGGTCTTGCACTAGAATCTGGACATATCAAAGGACTACTCCCTCCTTCAGTGCTCGTAGGATCCCAGTCTCTACCAATATCACTTGAACCACTTTTAAATGGATCTTCTGTGATAATTGTTCCACTAGGTCTCTGAGCGCGACACATGGTACATTTGATTGCAGATGGCCAATTTTCATATGTACAATACTCACAAGCCCATTTAATTCCACGCTCTGTCATCGTGCACTTCTTGAAATGAACTGCGTCAGGCAGAAAGCTAAGTAATCAGAATACATCATTAGTACACAATGGTTGCACAGGAGCTCTGTTTCAAACAAAAAAAAGTAAATGAGATTTAACCCAGTTGATGTGTACTGCATCAAATATAAAAATCAGGCTGGGCAAAGAGGTAACCTTTTTTTCCTGATACTCTTAGAACATTTAGGGTGATAAAAACCACTATGAAAAGACTAAGACTTGTGCTAACTGCACTTTAAATGCAGAACTCAGGATTTCCTAGTGCAGAAAGGAAAACGCAGTCCTGCATTTCCATAATTTCTTAAATTTGAACAGAGGCTTACAAAACAAATTCAGAAAACAGATACATGCTAAGCACTGAGAATACTGGAAGAAGAGAACAACACACTACAGAAAAAAGTCACAAATATTAAATTATTGAAATAAAACTCAATATGAATACAGCAGTACAAGAAAAGGAACACAAAGTCTAGATCCCTTGAGGTCTCCTGCAAGACCTCAGGATTTGGAAGGAAGGAGTGTTACAGGTGGGCAGCTATACAATGAGTAAGCAGTTCTTTTGGAAAAGTAGGTGTAGGAGTATACATAAGAAGCATACATGTTAAAATTTTATACATGTGCTTAACCAAGACTAGGCCTTGACTGGACATCACTCATAACAGCAGTGTTACGAAGTTCAAATACCACTTGAAAGCAAGCACGGGGGGGGGGGGGGGGGGGGCGGGTTTTCATTCTACAAATCTAGATTTCAATTCAATTCCCACTCACTTTTTCTCTAATGAAGAGGGTATTCAGTCTTCATGCTGGCTCAGACCTTTTTCTTCAGTTTGCCAAATACGAAGGATGAGACTAAGCAGATAACTATTCCTGTAAACAAAACGAAAACAGACTCATTATAGGTTTCCTACTGGACCTGAGTAACCAGAAAGTTAATTATTAAATGCCACACCTACTCTGATCCCAATTTACTTGTTTAAACTCAGTCATGAACTGCTGAGACTAACGTATAGAAAATAAACCTATCCTTATAGAGAACCAGTCGTCATAATAGCAATCAATCGGCTGAAGTAAAAGCACTAGATCCAAGCAATGTCAAATTCACACTAAAACATCTATAAACGCTCTTACTGGAATATGAAATAGTACGGGGGAAAAAAAGCTTTGATCCCCTCCAGTTTGTGTAGAGGGCATAATAGAGGGAAAGGGTGAAGCAGGTAGATAAAGGACAAATAGAAAATATATACAGTCTATTTCCTTCCTTACCACAAAATCATTACCCAACACATAAGACTCAATTATGTGCTATTTTTAAGCATAAAAACTGTTTAAAATACAAATTTGTCATACCAATTGACTGACAATTCTCATTCATCATAGTGCAACTCTCTTGGCTAAACAAAATACCCAGAGTTTAGTAGACAAAAACCTCAAAGAAATCAGACAACAGGATAACACTCAAAACTAGACACACCAAACTAAAAATTAGCTTATACCTGTTCTCCAATTTGGAAATGTTTTATGAGTTAATACATTCTTCACCAAAATACCTTCACACACACCTTGCTCTACACCAAGGTACAGCTAAACGTCCACTTGACTGTGTCACCCTTATTCCTACCATCTCCCTTCTCTGGGCTCCAGCAGGCACCATAGGATTTTTCCAACAGCTCGACTCTGATCTATTCACCGTATCAGGTGGCTGCATGAATGAGGGGCTATCGCATGGCAGGACCGAGGAGAGGGCAGGACTATCCTTTTCAGCAGTGATCCATATTTACACTGCATGAAAGCGGATGAGCAATCAGGAACACATAAAGCTTTCTCATAAACCTCGGGTTCTAATATTACTCGTTTGAACGGCCTGCAGAGCACTTCACTCCCACCTATACGTTATAAAACTGTGTCAGACTAAGGAATCTGCTGAGAAGGCAGTTAAGACTTCCTACTGCTCCCCCTCCATCGTTCACTCAAAAAAGTCCATGCCCGTGTGTAACGGAAGAAAAGGAGCGAGATCATACTAGGGTCCCCATATCTGTAATAAAATAACTGAAAAACGTATACACAAGAATGCAAAGTCAACTTGATTTTACTAAAGGTGACCGACTTCATAAAGAAGACTTCTCAGACACTTGGAGGAAAAACAGTTTCTCTGATCCATAAACAAACCAAAGCCTTGTCAAAACAGCTCCTATACGAGTACACCATACACTATTTACCTATTGCATTTGGTCAAGGCTTTTCCCCTCTCCAATTCCCCAAAAAAGTTTTTTTATGACTTTAACATTTCTTAATAAGCTTATTCTCTCTATAAAGAGTAGAGAGTCTTCTAAGATGCTAATGTTTCCTAGTTAGGAACTTAACACAATTGAACATGGTCTTCAGAAAAAGAGAAGGAAGCGGCGCACCGTCCACGCACCTGCCAACTGCCACCAACACAACCACCAAGAGCAGTTTCACTTGTGCTCAGAAGGACAACCTAAAAGTAGCTGTCCCGATACTTCAACACCCAATACAAGCTTGAGAGTAATTTCTACCTGAGCAGAAGGTGCCATGTTCTCAGTAGATAATGGTTTCAATCAAAAGCTAGATAAGCATACAATGTGTGATGAAGCCCAAGAGGGATCCGTAACTGGTCTCCTACCTGCCCTAGTTTGCAGAGCCTTAAACCCAGCAATTCCTATTGCCAACAAATCCCAACCCACATTTGGGATGGGGCAAGAAAACAAAGCATCGTCTGTTTTACTGACATTCAGACTGGGCAAGGAGATTGCTGCTCAAGTTGAAAAGCAGCTTGTTGCAAAAACGATCTAAACAAATACTGAGATACTATTTACAAAACCAAATAGCACAGCACATACCATGTTACAGAAGAGCTTTCATATATATCAGGAGATTAGGTTCTTAGCTGCAATTATTCTCTGTGCCCCTTAAAAAGCTAGATGCTTTCAGACATAATTCTTGGAGAGGCTGAGTATCTGCAGCTTTGAAAGCCTCCGAGGTATGAGCTCACTACCTCCAAACATGAGGCCTCAGGTTATTATGAAGTAAAGAATATAAAAAGCCTCAATGGAACAATGCAATTTCTCTTCTTTGATAGCTCTGCCAACACCCACTACAGCACAGCTAGATGAGGACATTTAACACTTTCACGTATTGGTGTTTTGTTGTGGGGTTTTTTTTTATTTTTAGGTCTTGGTCTGACCCCCAACTGCATCCCACCCCAGGGACACCAGAACCACCTGATTTACTGGTGATACAGGATCATCATCCAGCCACTGAGCAGTTTGAAGCTTGTTACATTTTTTCAGAATTACTTCTTTGCCACGCTGTCTTCAAGTTAACTTGTTATTTTAGATTCTCCACAGAGGAGAAGCTGAATCACGTAGTACCTCCTCTCATAGAGAAATAACACAACAGTGACTGTGAGGCACAGGTACATGACTTAATGTCCAAAAAAGCATGAGCAGACAAGAAATTAAAACCCACAAACCCAAGCAAGTTCCAATTGATCGGTTTATACAGCGTGCTAAATACTTCCTGGACAGACTAGTGCAGTAACTCAGTACATTAAAGAGAAGAATATATTAAAATCTGATAAATCAAGTAACAAAAGTCAAAACATTATCAGACTACCTTTGTACTAAATAAAGTCAGACAGTGAAGGACACCTAGAACATTCAGAAATTTTTCTTTTGCTTTCTTTCAACTTTTAAGAATATTCTTCTTTTTAAGTGCATGGAAAAATACCAACCAGCACACAGAAACTGGGAAGAAACAATGAAGTCCTCAAATAACACTTTTATGACAAGATACATTATGCTCCCCTCAATTTAATTATTCCACTGTGTCCAGAAGTTATTTTTTCCTTTGGCTCAAACAAGGAACAATATGGAGCTCCATTTCATTAAAACGATCAAGCTCTTCCCTGTAAGCAGGCCAGACGCTGATTGAGACCAGTTTACGCTATGGATTTTTTGCTGGGATGGTTATGTCAGAAGCACATCTGTGCTGGCAGAAACCTTATGTAATTACACTGATCAAATCAGAGTTCCCACCTCAACTCGTTTTGCCCGTGTCTACAGATTTTCGAACAAAGCTAACTACTTCTGTATTTACAGGGAAAAGGGAGCTCAACTTAAGCTTTCAGCAAGATTTACCAGGGAAAAAGAGGTCCACGCTCCTTCCGCCCGACATAGCTGCCCCTCTCAGGCTGCTCCAAAAAGAAAGGCAGGCTGGTTTATTAATCTTTCTTTTAAAACACTGAAGCAACTTTTTTGGAGGAGCAAAATAAGCAGAAGCATCTTATTGTGAAAGAAAGAGGTCTCTAACCCAACACAGAACCTACTAACTCAACAGCTGATGAGTGTAGAAGTAACACCTTTCACACATCCAACCACAAAAAGGAGCGGAGAGGAACAGGACTGCGAGTAAAAGCATGAGATCAAACAGCAGCACTTTCACTGACTATTCTTTACATACTATGAAACACGGTGTATTTAAATGTACGTCTACCATGAAAAAGTCTCAATCTGACAGCTGTAATTGCTCACTAACAGCTGGATAATGTTGCTGTGAAGTTTATATATACATGATGGACAAACGGCTTTTAAGAAAAATTGCCTATGATTAACACCGCATAATGTGACACATTTTCAGAAGTGTTCCCCCTTGTACATCACCACCTCAAGTTCTCTTCCAATTACCCATAAAAAACTAGCCTACTTCTTAGGAAACTGAAGTTCATTTATACACAAATAAGCTTTCCAGTTAAAGCAGTAAAAGGAAAACCTGTTAAAAATCACACATCTGGATTATCACCTGAAATGGTTATGATAAAATATGCACTAGACTGAATTCAGATAGTTGTAGGTGGTTTTGTTCTGTAAAACTGCAGAACATTTTTAAAAGATGCATAAGACGAATTTGAGTCAACTGTTCACAACAAGAAACAAAGAAATGGTTTGATTTCACTGCTGCCAAACAAATACATTTATAAACACTGCCACTCTGCTGCTGACTCTAACCTCAGTACCTTTTTAAAGCTCACATAAGTTGTACCAAGTGACTCCTCAAACAAAAATTTTGCCAGTTTTTAAATACAGATAGTAGGAAGGTCTAGAGGATAATATAGCTGTACATAAGCTTAAATCAAAAAGCCCAGTTCGTTTCTTTCAAACTTGTAAACTCTCCGAAAACCTCCTCAAATGACTTCTTACATAGAAGGCATCGCTATTTAACTGGCTCAAATTCACTTTTGTTATCTGGATCCAAGAATCATTGTGAAGTATCACACTGTCAATACACGTCAACAAAAACAACTTACATTTTTAAATAACCTATTTGAAATTTATTGTCAAGTATTAAGAATTGGGTTTTCACATGAAATTTACCTTCACAAATTTTCTAAGGTGGAATTTTACTGACACATTCTTCTCTTAGTTTACTAAACTTACGTACTCCACCTTCAACTATTCACTATTCTTGAATGATTGCTTTCTCAAGAATTCAGTATAAGCCTCAACAGATCAGTATATTAAAAGTACAGAACTTGAAACTAGGCTTCCATAGTTTGATGGGAACTAACAATAAGTTCCATTGTCATCTCTGCAAATTAGTTTAAAAAAAAAAAAAAATTAAGAACATTGACCTTGTCAACAAGACAACCAAATCAGATCAGCGCTGAATCTGGAAGCTCCACAGTAAGGGCAATAACTATCTATTATAATAAAGAATGGAAAGATTACTGCGAAGTCACAAATGTAGAAGCATTTTCTATATTAGCCCGAATACAGTGAAGCAAGGAATTAACAAGTAAGCATAGTTTGTTTTGATTGTTAGATGATGCTTCGTTAAAAATGAGAGGATATTGTCCCAAAGCAACCAGCAAAAAGGAAAAAATACTCTGTCATCTCACGAAAAGAGCATTTAAATCTTTTTCTGTAAGCTGCTCCAAGGTGGGGTTTTTTCCTTATGAAATTTTCATTTCTTTAAAGAACGCTAGCTGGCTATTTGAGTACAGACAGCAGGAACTGGTCTCAGACTGCAGCTATCGTTGCAGAACACAGAAACCTCTTTCTTACAAAATACAGGTAGAAAGCAAGAACCATGTTAGGAGACAGAGGTTTCTGTCAAACTACATTATCCTTCCCGTCCTCATCCCAGTAAGAGCGCTGCCCTCAAAACATGCACTTTTGCTCTTCTGAGTAGTAGAGCTGTTCCTTTGCTGACAATAACAGGGACAACAGGAGGAATGTTGCTGTCTTAGAGAGGCATCATCAAGTTAAGATTGGCACAAATCTCAGTTCTATTAAAGACCAAATCATTGCTGTGTATACCATATCACAATCTACAAACTACAACGTTAATGGTGCATGAGGAAAAAAAATTTGAAAGTATTTTAGTTACAATTGAGTAACTACAATCTAGTATGTTAAATGATTTTTAACTTTTTTTTTCCAGTTTTGATAGTCTAGCCTACCAAGAAATACTCCGTACCACAGATTTTTAGGTATGACCTCCCTTATTACATACAACTTTTCATCTACTCATAAGAGCAGGATAAGTAGACAATTAGTTAAAATCCAGAAGACTTCATCTTTCACAAAGAAACATGCTGCAAGAAATGCAGTTCTCTTAACCAAAAGAAAAAAAATATGAGAAAGTAAGTAGTAACTTTTGAAAACATTTTGATGTCTGTTCATTGGGTGAATTCTCATGGGCTTCATTTACATATAATTAATAAAAAATTGCTTTCGTTTCGATTCATGGATTCATATCTTGTTTCAAAGCATCTTCAGGCTTGTTTATTAGATATCGTATTCAGAAAAATTATGCTGATTTTGCTTCAGCTTTCTTTTCAGTATTCTATTCACACTTCCAATTCAACTGGTATCATTTCAAATAAACCTTAAAGCCTGACTTTGCATAAGCAAGGGAATTTATATGCAGTTTTAATGCAAGAGAATGTCTAATTTTGCAAAAGTTCTGTGCAGAAAGAAGTCAAACATTCAGGAGGTTACAGATCTTAGGAGACATCTGAAATACAAGTACTGACAATGAACTTCAGGTTAGGATTTTGACCTAACTATAAACTGACTCTTCTGCAGAAGCTGAAAACGCATCACAGAATTAATAGATATTTGACAATACTAAACGCTCTCTCTTTCTGCTGTTGTTTTTTTATTTTGACATTTATCCCTTGAAGCATTTTTGTGCTCTTTACTACAGCTAATCCTGCTGTGTAACTTGCAAAGTACAAGTTTGTCTTATTTGTTACTCATCTCAAATGGGTCAAACTACATACAGCTCTATTAAATTTGTGACTAAAAGCTAGGAAAACCCTAACTGCTGAAAACAACCTATAAAAACCAGTAGCAGCAGTTTGCAGTTCAGTCCTCTTTCGTATTTCAGGAGAGAGTTACATTTTTTTCAGGGTTTTTTTTCTGGTTCTGTTTTAAACTCAATTAAAAGTGAACAACTATTTAGATGAGATGTTACTACACGTTCAGAAGGACTAAATACAACCGCTTACTTAGAAACCAATACCATTTGGGAAAATGGGAGTAAGCAGATCAACACTTACATAATACACAGCATCTCCCACACAATACTAATCAAAAATCAAGCAAATTGACTCAAAATAATGAGCTATGATAGAATATTTGCATAAATACAGTCAGTGACACTTAATGGATCTGATCATCGTGAACAGTCAGCAACAGATGAATAATGACTCAAGAGAAGATGTACAATACGTAATAAAACACAACAGAATTGCTACAATTTTATTTTCAAGACATTTGTATTGGACAAAGTACAGAAGTTGAACAAGAGGATTCTTTATAAAAAGCAAGGTCAAATAGAAAAACATAGCTTATCTGTGTTTGGACTATAGTCCTAAAACATAAGACTTGATTTTTGTTTAGAACTCAGCCATCCTCACACAAGATGAGGAAAACCAGATGTCATGCTCTGAACAAAAACACACTGTAGAGTCAGACATCAAAACTTAAAAACACTTAAACCTGTCCAACAACCAAGGAACATGACATTAAAATTTGTATGTTTGACATTCAGTTCTAGTAATTATCCTCTGGACCTCCTCAGTGCTGGCTGACCATAAATTAGATCACGGCTAGATGCAGACATCGTCACCATTTAGTGGAGAAAAACCACCTGCCTCCAAATGAAACAAGGAAACACACTCAGCATCAACTATTGTGTAGTTTCTTCCTAATTAATGGCAAGCCACTTTCAGATACAGTTAAGGGCCATCTTTGGTATATGCATTTGCAATTGGGCTATATTTAAGCCTAGTTCTAGTTCAAGTAAGCCATACAAGCTACATTCATTTTATCTAGCTCTTGTTAAGGTACTGGCTGGACAGCAAAACATCAAAAAAGGGAACAAAAAAATAAAAGAGAAGCAAAAATGCTATTATCACAGCACATAAAAACCACTACTGTGTGTCACTGCTTAACACAGTGCAAAGAACTAGTATCAAATATCACAGGGAAAACAAATTCAAACCCCTTTTAGAGAAGGGGCGATATCAATATCAGTTTTTTTTTTTTTTAACCTTATGATTAGTAATCTGTAGGTAGTAATCTGTAGCTCACCATAGGCATCCAACAATTCCAAGTTAATCACTGCAAGATACTCTGAGCTGCTAGAAAGTTTCAGGGTAACATCTCTAAAACAGTAAACCTTCTGCTTTTGGGGGTCAGAGTAACTTTCTGCTAGGGACAACACTGAACCTTCTTTAAATAAACCATTTAAAAGCCACAAGGTGACAATTACTTTTATCCCTGCCAAGCTAAACAATGATGGAGAGGTCAAAAAAATGTAAATAGTCCAGCAGACCATCCCAACACTTCAGTAAGATAAAAATTAGCTTCTCAACAAGCATAGGTTAAGGGGAAGCCTTTATAGCCAAAACCTAAACCCACAGGCCCACCCGACAGAAAGCATAAATGACAATCGGACAGTGCTAAGACACCTAGTGCAAAGTACTTCTGACTTATTACAGTAGTGTGAACTAAAAAAAGAAAGGAAAAGGCCTAGCACAAAAAACAAGTATGTACTCAACACTTCTTGAAACTGCCGAAGACTTAAGACTCAGACCCGTAGATTGAAGCTGTTTCAGGAGAGTATTCAGATAGCGGCAACTAATAAATACGCCAGCTGTCTCTACTGAATCCCTGCCTAGATACTGGGAAGACAAACGGAGACAGAAGAAATACTTTCAAGTCCATTAGTCTGAAAGAAGTACAAGTCAACACTTAGACAATGCACTAATGCACTTACAGTCTTACAACCACAAGAAATAGGATTGTCTCATAAACTGACAATCACCTTCACAACACAAGTTTCTTTTTTGCTGGAATTATCAACATTTATGAAATTTATGACAGTGATTTCTCTTCCCAGATAATCAACTGATTATGCACCAAGAGCCACACCTTTTTCAAATGAACAGACCTACAAAAGTGCATGAAACTTCAAAGCCACTAAAAGATTACTTGATCACAATGGTGCTAATCTACTGAAAACAGCACAGACCACTCAAGTTTATTTTTCTTTCCAGAGTCACATAAACTATCCTTCAGACAATTTTGTTTAGCTCAGGAAAGCTCACTCCTGAACATCCAGAAGACAGCAGAACACCGATGTAACTTACAAGTTTCTTAACATTTGTAAACTCCCCAGTAACTTGGACTTTTTCTGTTTCATTAAAAACAGCTATTCAAGACTCCATGCTAAATCAAACCAAAGTCAAAGAATCACAAGGAGAATTTTTAAACCTTAACATTTGTTTACAAAAATAATGGCAAACATAACCTGAAGAAAATATCATCTGGCATGGTGGGAGGAAGGAGGGGAAAAAAAAAAAAAAAAAGAAAAAAGAAAAAAGGCTACAGCCTTCTTGCTCACAAGTGACAGTTTCAGAAAGAAGTCCTATTTACATTTACCAAAATAGACACAGGTCAATCCTTCCAGTCCCCTCACCCCATGGACAGCAGGTTGTACGCCTGGTATCCATTTTGTACCCAGCTCTCACCACTTCAAGTATTTTCAGCTCAATTCTGACCTCAGCCTTATAAACAGATGTAAATTCCATGCCTTCTCCAGCATTTGTCTTAGAAGTACTAACTTTCGTTAATTTAAAATGCACATGTGGACACAAGCAAAATTAGCAGCCATTCTGAGCGAAAAAAAAACCCAACACACTCCACTTTACTAGAAATAAAAATATAATGATGCAATAGTATCCTTAAGAACAAGCAGAACACATTGTATCAAGATAAATTCAAATAACCAAACAGAAGAATGCCAACTTAACAGCCAACTGCTGTACAGTAAAAGACGCAAAAGGGCTGCAAACTTGGCTCCTTCGCAGGGAAGATGCTCCACACACACCAGCAACTACCAAACTACCTCTCTTTCCAACGTATTACCTTCTCATGTTCCTTGTAAAATAAATAAATAAATAAATAAATAAAAATCTACTATTCTGCTTTCTTGAACCAAGGTCTCTATCAGCCCCCTCTCGAAGACAGTTCTCTCTTCAAACATCACTGCACTCATCGGACTCATTCCCTACTCCACCCCCTCCACACCTCTCCTCTCTCCAGTCTCCACCAAAATGAGTTTTTGCATAAATGGGACATCAGTAGAGAAAAAATGAGCTGGTTTGAAAAACACCAGGTGGATACAACTCCAGTTTGACTACAGAACTTCTGAAAAGCTGCCCATGCCACAAAAGAAGGAAATACAAAATCATCCATATTATTATAGACAAACGTGTCCTCAGAACTGATGTTGAAGTACTACAGTTTGTATTTTAAAGTATGCTAATTGTGAGACACCGAAGAGATAACAGTCCTGTTATTAATCCTGTATTTCAAGAAAGTTCCAAAAGAATTAACTACATACATATGAGAAGCCATGCCTCAGCAATTGATGCAAAAATGAACACAGTCACCAAATCAATCCGATACTGTGCAAGTTCAAGCAATGTCAGGTATGCAAGAAGTGCTATGAAAATAAGTACCAGGAAAGCGTATGAATTCCTAATGTTTGAGATCTAATTAGAAGACCGAAGTTTTCTTTTTAAGGTATAACAAATCCCATTAAACTGACACTACAAAGTTATAATTATCTGTTATTTCACTGATTTTACCAAGCTATGCCATTTGACAACTGAAGTGGTAAGCTCTTCATCAGCTGTATTGAGAAAAAGTCTCTTTTCAACTTTGCCTCATTTCCCTCTTCATGTGTAGTACTACTTAAAAAAAAAAAAAATAAAGATTAAGAACTCTGTTACAGCTAAGCCAGCCATTTTCAGCTGCCAAACTAAAGTTTAGTTCCATTTTAGAACCGGGAGCCTGTGGATCATAATTCATGCAGTTAAAATGAGGATTACTTGTTGACATAGATTTTGAACAGCTCAAAATAACCCAGTCTTCAAATTTTGGGGGGGGAGGAAGGGGCATGAGATTACTAACAGAACTGGCAGTAGCAGTTTAAATGCTTTGCTGTGATTAGTAGATGGCACATCATGATAAAGAACGTATTGATCTAAAGTTCTGCACAATCTCAACCCAGTGCAAAACTGGTATGGCAAAGAGAAGCTGGAAAGAGAAACGTTAATACCACATGAAGGAGCCAGTAAATCTCACATTAAAGTGCCTGAGAGTACATTTGATTATTTGATTGACTGCATTAAAAATAACCTCCCATACACTCAGTAATGTATTTTTCTACTTACACTTCTGTCTTCTTTACAGATTCATCTTGCAAAGAACACCAAAGATGGATTGGATTTCCCGTCCCCAAGGAATTTACATATCAAGTGACACAGAATTAGAATGGCAATACACAAGGCTAAATAAGACTGAAAATGTTGCCTTGATCAATTCTGCGTTTTAACTAGTCTCCAATTTAAGTCATGCTTCTGAGATGAATCCCGTTGACGCTTTTATGCCACCCAGCATTCCAATTAAATTAATATTTTTTAATTATACTTCTGAAAAAACGCTAATGGATACAACTCTACTATAACAGATTATGGCCTCATTGGTCATCCCCATCTGCCTGCCCTTACTTAAGCGACGTAAGAAAAGTAAAGGTAGCAATTTCTTTTTTCTTCAAGAGAATTACACCACATAACTAGAGTTTCACAAATCCTACAAAATGCAACACATCCAAAAGCATTACTCTCTTTCAATGCTGTGACAGACTTAAATGAGACGCGATCTTTTGCATACGACATGCTAGACTCGGCGTGCTTAGACACCAATTCAACTTGGCCTTCGGAAGGACACAAATAGAAGAGTTCCAGAACACCTCCTGCTGTTTACCTGTTTCCTCCTCTCTAAGTAACCACTGAGAAAGGGGGGGGG
>NW_009650176.1:4360629-4361569 GCF_000708025.1 Charadrius vociferus
GGGGGGGGGGGAAGAGACAGGCTTCACTAATCTCTTCTGCAGTCCTCAAAGACAAAATGCTAGATGAGCAGAAGGAAAAGCAAAACTAAGTGCAACTAACCTCTCCTGAACTACTGTTAGAAGGTTCTGCTCACACCAGAATGAGCTTTAACACAGTACATGTCAGAGAAAGAAGCAAGTTTTAGGGTATTACGCAGAAGACACCTCACCTTTCAATTTTTGCATCAATAAATGCATCAATGTGTTAACTCACATGCCAGTTTCGCCACATATGGCGCAGTAGGCAGCTAGTGAGTAGGGACTGTTCAAGAACAGCACAAAACCCATCAAACAACATTTGTTTACTACATCAGCTCCTAAGAATTCTAGAAAAAGTTGTCATTATTGTTATCACGGAAAGTCACCGTGGCAACAAAAAGTTCTCAGCAGCCGTGCAGGAGACCCAGATTAATTTTCTCCCATCATTTCTCCCACCCGCTGCCCTTGGGAGGGCGGCAAGTACTGTGGGGAAGTACGGAGGGGACTGGGTCGAGGGCTGGAAGGAATGCCTTTTGCCACCCCGAAGGAAGGGCTGCCAGAAACCTCCGTGACCTCCGCAGAGAAGTTTCCCTCATCCTGGCTGGAAGCCGCCGCAGTCTGGGGCTGTGAAGGCAGAGTCAGAAAGGCGCTGGAAGTGTGGATTACCAACGTTTGCCTCACTCGTTAATCGAGCTTTTCTAATTATTTTTTAAATTTCAGCTCACGAAAACAAGCTGGATTTTGAAATACTTCCCACGCTGTAGTTTATTGCTGATAAAGTCTCAACACCACCTGATAACTGCGCTACAGGCAACAGCATGGAAGTTCTGCGCTCCAAAATACACGGGCACAAGCAAGTAGCTCCCATCACCTATTCTACCACGGCACGCAGATCGAAACAGGCATATCCAAAAAGAATTAA
>NW_009650176.1:4362528-4373017 GCF_000708025.1 Charadrius vociferus
GCCCCCCCACGCCCGTTCCCTCGCACGCCCCGTCGGGGCCGCCCCAGCCGCCGGTCGCCCCTGGCAGGGCCCTCCCCGAGGCAAACCTGTGCAGGGAGTTCGCCTCGGTCAGCAGCGTCGGGGGGTAATGGATGGACGGCGTTAGGAGTGGTAACGAGCCCATCCGCTTGGCTTGGCATCCTGCATCGTAGGTGGTGTGTCGACATAAAGTTTCCTATGGAAATAATCCCTCATAAAACCCCCTTGCTCGTGGCCAGACAGCAGCCGTCGAAAATGCCACTTGTGTGGCAACTGATCCAGTGTCCTGATGGGAAACATCTGCTGCATATGATAAATAAAGCAAAAATGGCGATGGAGGGTCTTGCGCCCAGGCTGTACAGCCCCCAGCCTCTGGTAGATTCCCATTAATTCCTTCAGGTCTTCCGTATCAAAATATTTCCCTGAGTGCTGCTAAGAAATAAACTATCACGATTTCCTCCATGTGTCGATTCCAGCTGTTCCTGACTCAACAGGGTGAGTGCGTGGGGTTGGAGTTCAGGATGTTCACCCCGGCCTGAAGGACTCTTCAATCGAGTAGCGGTCATGCCGTGCAAAGCCCGTTCCTCTTCTGGGGGAGGAAGGCCAGCAGCAACTGCACTGCCAGCCCGTGGGTTCAATCATCGTGCTGGCTATGCAATCATCATATTTTTTTTTTATTTCTACTCAAAAATTACCAGTCTGCATCTTCCATAATCTGCTCTTGTGGGCTTACTGACAGAAAAAGCCTATTTGCCCGCATCCTCGCTCTTCCGTCGCGGGCCTCACATCACTTGTTACCTGACTGGGTTTTTTTCCACCTCAGTTCCTTTTTATTTCAGGCTTTCTCAGATGTTCTAACGCTTTTTATATCCATGGTTTCATTCCCTGTTCCTGGCCGAGGCGATAGAGGGGACTCTGTTAGCTAATGCCTCGGGCTAGGTGTTGTGCTGGGAAACTCATCCTCCTGACCGGCTGGATCCATCCCTTCTCGTTCAATCAACGTAAAAGACAAGCACCGGAGATGTTCAAGCAGAGCAGTGATGCCTTCTGCTAGAGAAAATCCCTTTGTCCAGCAGACAAACAACTAGAACTGGAGTCCGGACAAGAAAAATGTAATTACTTATGGAGACTGAAATAGAAATTTGTCTCCATTTGCAATTAAGTTAGTTTCCTATAAACAGCAAAAAATGGTGGGGGGGAGAGTAGCATGATTTGTCTGTCCCAGACTAGTTATTTACTCAATTCTCTTTCTGACTCCACTGAACAAGTTGGGCCCCGGTCTGCGTTTTGGGAAACATACCAACAATTATGTATATTTAGCTATAGAAAAGATGGGGACAACTGTATTTTCTTTCACACACCCACATGTAAGATCCAGATGAACTTGGATAAGTCATGTAAAAGAAATACTCCTTATTTTAAGGAATTGTGCCATCTCTGTGCTTAGCAATAATTCAGAAAATGTATCTCTTGCTCTTGGCATCCAGGCAAGATGATGGAAGAGCAAACAACAAGTAGCGGGGTAAATCCTAAATGCTGCCACAACTGTACAACGATGGGAAATTTCCAGAAGTAATTGTTACAGATTAGATTGCATGAAAAGATAGGAAAATAAAAGGAATATGTAATCTGGGGGGGCAAATGGCTTCAAATTCTTCCAAAATATTTCCCAAACCTGTCAGAAAACCATTTGGTGATCATGGAGACATGTTTTAAACAAAACACAGTGCGCTGCAGCACATTAGGAGTATGTAGTGTACTTTCACAACACAGAAAAGAGCTTTAAGGAAGTTGGACTGGTATCATTTAAAAAGCTTTTGTGGCATAGGTAAGAAAAATTTTGACCAACTGAAAAAAAACCCATTTTTGAAGAATTTTAGAGGCAAGTGGCTTTCATATCTGCATAGTTGTTCTGCACAACAGAAGCACTCCGAGTAATGAAACAGGGACCTGTATAGTACGTGAAGGTGAATGCATGTGGTACCATTGAATTTGAAAAGAGTTACCGGAGCTGTTAGTTTCAGAAGTGAATGCTGGCTGCACCTCCAAATCACCGGACATTTTTGATGTTGGCAACATCATTCCTAAGGATATGGCTTTGGCTTTATCCCAAAAAACTGCTGGCATCTCCCACCAGGTTTACCTTGCAGGAGTTTGCCATTTGTTCTAGACTTAAACAATAAAATACAATAGGAATGACCTTTCAGCGGTTTAGAACATTGATATTTACACGTATATTTTATCCAATAATAGCTTTCAGACTTCCAATTTGGAGAGAAATCAAAATCTACATGACTTGATAACCTAGTTCTCCATAGATTTGGTATTTGATCATCTTTTTCTTTTCGAAATGTCAGAAAGATAATTCTATTTTAGTTAGAGGTAGCTGAAGTTGTATGCAAGTACTGATTTCCTGTGTTCCACCCCAAATTTTAATTTTATTCCACCAGTTTAAGGACAAATTTTAACTCTCTAGTAAAGAATTTGCAACAGTCACCCTCGTTTGACAGCTTAATATGTTATTTTGGGAACTTTGCATTGCAGAGCTGAATTCACTCATGCCTTGGAGATTATGTGCCTCCACTAACTGGGTGTGCAACTGCCCGCTGCAACTCAGAATAAACCCATAGCAAAACTATGCGCCTTCGTTCACATCTAAAAATATAATTTGCACACATATGTCTTCCAGCTTTCCTTTTTGCCCCCACTTCTCCAACATCATAAATCCCTGTTCCTCTAACGCCTGCTGCTTTCTCCCCACCTTCCTCAGGTCTCTCCGATCTCCATTCTTTCCTTCCACTCCCTCTAGAACCAGAAAGAGCTGCTCAGCAAAGAACCGATAGTAAATTTCCTTGTCAGAACTCACAGATTAGACCAAAACCGAGCGACGCACGCAAGTTGCGGAATTGTCGCAGAAATATCAGTGGAACCCCAGCTAAGAAACCCACCTGGTTCCTCCCCCTCGCCAGCCTGGAGCTGCAGCCCCAGCGCCCGCGCAGCCGCCAGCAGCGCAGCCTGCCTGAGGCAGGAACCCTTTGTGCCTCCGAGGTGCGAGCCTTGCTGGCAGCCAGGGAGGCAGATGGCTGGGAAGTTCCCTTCCCTTTTCTGCAAAGAATTTGTAAATTTAGGAAGGTTTTTCAGAATAACCCAGAATTGCAAACTGCTGCTATCTCCTATTAAACAAGAGCACTTTGCACCACACCACCTTACAAGGTTTCTTCTCTCCTGATGCTCACCGTTAGTAAAAGGTTTCTTCCCTCAACCCTCCCTGACGTTCCTGTTCTGATTCACCCTGCTTATAACCAAGCGAACGATACCAAAAGCTATAATTAGAAAGAAAGCATTGAAACATTCGCAGCAGCATATTTCTAGACCTTGCGTAGAATAGCTGGGGGGCTCGGGGAAGCAAAATTGTGCTTCAGGTGAGCAAAAAGACAAATACCAAATTATTTTACGCTGGCATGGAGTGCTTTTTGTGCTGCAGCAGAATTGCCTCAGCCCGAGTGCAAAGATTACATCTCGTTAGTGATGTATAAGTGCGGATCTCGCTCTTAGGTGATTCTCTTTACCCTGGTAACTACTCGCTCTCAGGCAGAGCACTGGCTCCCATTAGGCGATTCATCTGCGGCTTATCCAGGAGCAGAGATGTACGTGCTCACCAGATGGTTATTTCTCACTAGCTGAACTTTGAATGCGCAGAACTCCCTACTCGCACCAGCTCCTCGAATCCTGCTTTTGCCATTGCTTTATTCAGTGTTTTCAGGCCTTTTTGTGATCAAGGAAGGTTTGCGACTGCACTGAAACACTCAGATGAAGGGTGAGGAATAGAAATGCGCAAAAATCTAAAGGAAGCGCAGGTTTTGAAGCTATTGAGAACAGGACGTTTTAAATGGTTGACTGATTCGTTACCATTTTCCCACCCTCTCTCTGAGTCAGCCTCAGCCTTCACACCCAGTAAATCTCATACTTGTGGCTCTTTCTTCCCATTTTAGTTTGAAACATAAAAATATTCAACTGTAGCTAGATCTCTATCCCCCCTATCCAGACAGGGGGGAAGCCACAGAAGGTATAATGTCCCGACCAACTCTGTTCTTCCCTCCCACAGCTGCTGGCTGCTCTTCCAGGCTGCCGCCCTGAGACCCGTAAGTGAGCTGCAAATCTTTGCAGTTGACCCCTGGGCAGGAGAGGAAGGCAGGGTCCTTCCCTGTCATTATCGCACGCTCCCGGTCGTGATGGAGGTGTTACTGCCCTTGCGCTAACCCCGTTTTGGCCTCCTGGCTGCATCCAGTGGGAAACGGCTTTGCTAATCCTACCCATTCTGTTGGCTCCGTTTCCAGCTGCTTCTCAAAAAAACCATCCAGTTTCAGAGTCACAAGTTTTCTTCTGACTTCCCCAGGGGTTTTGTGCGAAGAAGGGATGTCACGCATGTGCATTGAGTCCTTCTTCTTGTCTTTTTTGCTACAAGAAAAGTGAGAGTTTACCCCACACCCCGAACCACCAAGCCCATCGGCAGAAGGGGGAGGGAAAGAAGAGGAAAGTGGTCCTTTCTGCTTTGCTGTCTGTACCCCAGGGAGGAGATAGCCGTCTTCTCCCAGAGGGCAGCCAGAGGTAGGTGCAGCTCACGTCGCAGGGCAAAACTCTCACCCACGCGTTCCTCCTCTTCATCAGCTGCGGGGCTGCCCTGCTGCGAAGGTACCGTGGCTCTGCACGGGGCCAGTGACCGGCACCGCGCACCTCTCCAGGTGGTGTACACCCAGCAGAGATAGTGGTGCGGTGTGTGCGATAGTTTTAGGGACAAAATAGCTAGGAAAGATAAAGAATAAACAAATACAGCGAGGAAAAACTGTGCAGAAATATGACAAAAATAGGTACTGGGTTGTTACCTCCTCAATCCTTTTGCAATGTATTTCAAGCGCAAAAGGAAAAAGGTTAAAAGTGGGGAGCACTTGGCTTGAAACCTTCAACATGCATCATTTTTTTCTTTCTTTCTCTCTGGTTCCACAGGGGTGAAGGAGTAAATCCATCGCGGTGGGGCTTCCCAGTTGAAGGGTTTGAGCCGCATTTTCGGGGAATCTTAGAAACTTTCCTTGGCTGGGCAGATGCTCGGTAGGTGAAGGAGTGAGTGCTGGATGGCCAACAGCAAAGCAGCACACGTGGAGGAGAACGGGAAACCGGGAGGCGATGGGGTGGCTGTGGTCCAGCACGTTCGTGGTTCTGGAGCCTCCGGGAGACTGCAGGATCTGCCCATCCCAGATGGTGAGCGCAGCGTGGCTGCTGCTGCTGCTCTAAGCATGCATCAGCAGGTTTGTCACAGCAAAAGAATGCCGGGGGGGGACGGGGGCAAAGAGAAGAGGAGAAAAAGAGGGAGAGAATTAAGGGAAATGTGAAGTGGCGTGTTAAAAACAAAGGGAAAAGAAGAATAAAACAGGAAAACACAAAGAGCTCTTTGAATCCACTCTTAAAGAAAGTCATGAGGGAGGACAATGACAAGTAACAATGCAACTATAACAGGGAGCAGCAGCCTGCGTCCCGTTAGGGGAATGCAAGACATTTGTGAGGACTTGAGACAAAAATCCATGAGAAAAATGGACTAAAATCCATAAACTAATTGCTGTATAGAAATGTCAGGCCAAAAGGGGATGGATTCCTCTGGGCCACCATCTCTCTCATCCTCAGCAATGATGGATTTAACCACTACCAAACACTGGAACCCGCATAAAATGCTCCTAACAGCAGAAAAAGAATTGTGGGGCGAGCGTAACACTGAATTCTCCGACACTGCTAACTCAGGCTAGATAAAAATACCACACTATACACCCCCTGGTTTTGATGCCTAGGTTAGGTACCTCCCTCCTCCCAGTATAGGCTTTTGTGAGCCCCACCAATGGCATCCCCCTTCCCCAACCATCAGATAAAAGGCATAGATGTTAAACTCAGTGGCCGTAGGTTTGGCTGTGAAGCTGAGAGGCAAGAACTCCTGCATTTTTCTGCTTTAGGTGAGCACACTATGCTTTTCCTGTGTAGCAAGCCAGTATTATCAGGTGGCATTAATATGCCCCAAAGCCAAGCTGCAGTTTGCAGCCATTAGCGGTTGGTGAAAGGGGAAGGGAATTTATTGTAAAAGAAGTCTATCCAGGAGAGTACGAGGCAACAGAGAAGGGACGTTCTGTGTTCAGTTTGCAGAACAGAGTACATCATGCCGAGCATAATCAGTGCCAGCTAATCAGATTATTTGATGAGCCAGAGGAAGCAAAATCTATCTTCGAGTTGACATAATCCACCTGCTTAAGGATTCTGGATACATTCACTGCGTGGCTGAGAAGCCTTCCCCTTACCTATTCATTGAAATTTATCCTTTTTATGAGCAAATCTCAGATTAAAGACATACAGTTCGAATAAAAACCAGAAAACAAAACAGGTAAGAGTGAGGCTTCACAGGAGCGTAGCTAACGGAGCAGTGCCGGTTGCCACACTACCCGTTTCGCAAGATAGTGAAAAAATATCAGTGACACCAGGGATGGTTTAATGCTATTAGTGGAGATCTTATGAGGATGGTAACTGATGAAGCTAAAGAATACGTGAGTCTGGAATTAAAATGTGGAAAGGGTGATTTTCTGGAAAGTCTGGAATTTGAATAGATTTTTATTTTAATTCAGGCCTAGCCTGAGCCATACATTCTTATTACTTTAATACCATTACCTTCTTTTAGAGATATGTTCTGCAAAAAATCTATACCTTCTCCCAGCATTTCTCATCCCAAATAGGCAGCTTCAACAACGGGATAAAAAGTAGCTTTCAATCTTATTCCTACTTTTAATCTTACGGAAAGCCATTTAGCAGGATGCCTCATAATGCTATGCCTTATTTGCAGATACAACGAGGGGAAAATAAATCAGAGAAACAGAAAAATAAATCATTTTCAAAGCAGATTACTTTCCTGGGACGACAGTTCTTTGATTGCTTTTATTCCTAACTTTAAAAGAAAAGAATTTAGTAATTATACATTGAGCAACTATTGTTTACTTGTATCAGGCATCCCAGAAGCTACTGTGCCTCCCTGTCTTGTATGTTATGCTGAAATGATGGGTAGAAACAGAATAAAATAATTGCACTAGAACATTGTCTAGGATCGCTGTCTCCCTCCCACTGCACAAAGAAATGCTGAAGCAAAGCTAAGACATTTATCGAGCAGCAGGAGCTCATTAGCTTGTTGTCAGTACGCTCTCCCATTGATAGCTCTTACGTGGATATCTAGGAGGTAAGCAGCATTATAAATAGCCTTTTTGTAGCACACATTTCTGCTTTTATATAAAAAATAAGTTTGTTGACTCCCAAACAATCCTTGCCGTCCTGAGAAATGCAGATTTTGTGATTTAGGAATCTGTTTGCTGCAGTATGCCAACCACAAGTCTCAACTGCACCTGAATTTGTCTCGCCCGAGCTCTTTGCAGGAAGTTTCAGCTTTAACAGTGTCCACTTCCATAAGACAGACAGCTCTGGAATGGCCCACGTCCAGGCACAGATTTAAATTTACAGAGTTTTAACACAAAAGGACAATTTAGAGTATATATTTGGATTGTTTAAAGTTGAAATTGCTTAAATATTACAGCAAGTTAGACCTTCCATAGAGGTCAGAGTAAGGACTGAGCATTAGAGAATTCAGAAGTATATTTAACTGAGGGGCAAACTCCTGTCTCGGCGATTGATGTCATAAGCCAGCCAGATCCATGTATAATTATTTGTCTGTACACCTCATTACTGGCCAGGCAAAACAGAAGCAGAGAGGGCGAGCCATCGACTTACGTTTGCCCAATGCAATTCAGGTTAATCAATAAAACCAATTTTACAAAATTATGCAAAATGTTGAGCTCCCGCTGAAATAATTGGAAATTGGTGAAGCTGCTCGGTCTCACGAAGGTCACGTTCCTCCACTGGAGGTTGAACCTTTACAAACATTGAAATTCTTGACTGGGGGGATTCACGTGCTTCTCTTCTTGGCCACTGCACTGCTCTTCTTGCAATGCCAGGGTTTTCCTGTAGCCCACTTTCCCCAAGACTTCCCGCCACACATCTGTCAAGTCAACTGCTACAGTCAAGGGGCCTGGGCAGACACCCAAGGCCCAGTGAGAAGGTTCAGATTTGGACCTTTGCCTACAAGCCGTATTTGATCGATATAGAAAAATCACCTTAAATTGAGTACAGTAGTAATACTTATTACACAACTCATGTAGAATCCAGGCTACATGTTGTCAGAAGCAGAAGGTGGCTGTTTAGATGAATGGGGCTGATTACTTGCATCAAATCGGAAGCCTGTTTCTCGAACGGAGCAAAAATCTGTTTCGGTTAGTGCTTTCCTACCACTTGTTGGAAGAAACAGAAGTTCTGCCATTTCATTTTGGTGCTGTTTCCATTACCTTGCCATCCTGGCTTTGAATTTGCCACTCTCTTATTCCGAGTATATTCTTACCCAGAGACCTTAGTCTTCAAGAGGTTCCACGTTGTTGTCAGGCACTCAGGGAAGAGGTCAAGTGGAGTTGGTCTTCCCTCAGAGCACACATCTCCGAAGCTTAACCTTATTCATTTCTTGGCTGTCTTCCTCTCACATCAGAGAATATTCCAAATAAGGTCTCACTGGTGTATTGCTCAAAATCAAAATAGCTTCATCTTATTTAAGTTTGATAACCCCTTGAGAAAACTCCCTTGGACTTTGACTTCCCTTTAGAGCTGTTGACTGCCTCGGCATGTGGTCCTGTTAGATCTTCTCGGTTAAACACTGTTAAATCACAGTTCTGTCAACTCTCAGTATTTTAATGTTTTTCTTGGAATATTTGCTTTCTGTCCTAGACCTCCTGCCTCTAGAGTCAAGTGATTAAGTTAGACTATGAGGTTTTATTTTCAAAGTAGATTTCTAATCCTCAAGGCAGTGAAGAAAAGCATAAAATATGGACTAAATATAACCTCAGTGCAATCTAGTTCAGAAACTAGAAGTTAAGACAAAAAAAAAAAAAAGAACCTCAAATATTGGTTCTTAAAACTCATAATTTAAAAATATATTTCAGATGGTTTTGAGAATGACAAATCATTTAAGTTTTTTCCCCAGTGTTTTTGACTGCCAGTTCCACAATGCAGAAGACATTTCTTTTTGTGCCAGAGCTGGACCAATATCCCAGTTTAGTACAGAGGAATGAGTAAATTTGCACCAAGAAAAGCTTTGGCTTCTTTTTCTTCTAGTCTAATACTGGAAGAGACATGACAAAAATAATGATTTAATTTATATTTATCATACAAGTTTCTAACTAGAACTGGTTAAAGGTCATTATTTCTTTTCTGATTGAATTTTCAAAATTCTAAAATACTTAATTCTACAAAAGAAAAAATACTGAAAACTTGCCAGAAAAAGAACAATGTTATTTAAAACAAAAAATGAAATGACCACAGAATTTTGAGCTTTTGTAATTTGTCCAGGAACTCTGGAACTCGCTCTCCAAAGCTCTGTGTGATCTCCTAAGGTCTCCAGTGTCCAAGCCCGGGAGCTCAGTGTGGCTGGTCCAGAGATGGACTCTGAAGCGATGGGGATACCTCGTCACAACACGGGTTTCCTCAGTGATAGACTGTCTGACTCCTGGTCCTCCTGGCACACTGGCAGGGAGTTGACTGAAGCCCTTGTTAGCGTAGCTCAAAAATGTCATGAAACTCATTAGCTTGTGCAAAACAGTTTGGTTTCAAGAAACTGCCATTTACCAGAACATCTGCATTTTGGCAAGTGTCTACATCTGCATTTTGGAAACTGTCTAGGAAGCAATATTTCCCATCTAAAAGGAAGTATTTCACTCATCATCTAGCGGCCGTCTCTTCTCCAGCCATCTACTCACAAGCTGTTCTGAGATGTCCTACCTTCTCGGTGCAAGGAGAAAGCAACATATGCAGCTCACCACACTTGAAAACGTCTCAGTGCATTTCACTGCATCTAAACGAGGCTAAACAAGTGACATCCCAGGCACACTGACCCCTCGGGGGAATACGAACAGTCTAGTTCAGACTACAGTCACATTATGAAGACCTAATTTAGTCCTGATGTTTTGAGATACACATGCAAGCTGGTTTTTAGAAGGTCACCCCCAGCAGAGACAAGAAATTTTTTACTGTTAGCGTGAAGACCTTGAGTTTTGAAAAATGCTCTCGCCTTTCATCATCATCTGCATGCTATTTTTTTCCATCTTTCTTACATTAAATGGTCGGTAGAAGAGGCTGTAATTTATGCAGCACTCCAGACAGCCATCTCAGGGGTTACGTGTAATGCAACCACCTTCATTTTAAATGCTATTTTTAAATAAATGATCTCAAAAACTGGAAAGACAACAGAGACTACCTGGTATGGATGAAAAACTGGACTGCATTTGGTGGCAAATGAAAGCATTCAGCCACAAAAATGATGACTAAGAGGAGATGAAGAAAAAAAATGGTGAAAGAG
>NW_009650176.1:4373038-4392219 GCF_000708025.1 Charadrius vociferus
CAGGCACATTCTCTCCCTCTCCTTATATAGAATATTTTTAAAAGGTGAGTCCTAATCCTGTGTAATTGTCCTTAAGAGTTAGTACCAAACACACAGGAGAATGCTTTAAGTCTGCCAGTCAGTAATTACCCTTCCTCATGGTACCCATTTCCTTGGGTGCTCTGTTTTTCTCCATTGCCGTGACAACACTTCCCACACCAGAGGAAATATTTAGCTCGCATCTTCCTGTGGAGTAGCAATTTCCCCATTTTCATAACTCAAGCCTTCCTCACCCAGCAGCTGCAGTATCTGCCTGAATTGTTGAGTATTTATTTTGTGGGGTTTGTGTTGTTTGTTTTTTTTTTAAGTCCCGATCAAATTAGTTTGAGGGAAAGGTACCTACAGCATCTTAAAGCACAGCTGTTCTTTACAAATCAACCCCAGGAAATATTTTGTCTGTTTGTAGTATGAATTGGCAGAACATAGACTTCTGTATCCTGAAATGTTTTATCATCTCCCATTAAACAAATAGGGAACTGAGTCTCTGTTCCGAGCTACAGATCACAAACGTAAGTGGGAGGAAAGTAAACATCCAGTTTAGCTTTCACCTCATGGTGTTTGCTGAGAGCTGTATCGCATTATCTGGGTCTAGTTCATCTGAAGTTTCTCAGCAATATCCTTAGGAAAATAAGTGAGTACATCGTGGTTTTTTTTTTTCTTTTATTGGGCATCAGTTTCTCCGCAGTGCTCGCATTCTTCTTGGCTAAACTGATACATGCTAGATGGATAAAGATCTCTATAAAAAAGGAATCATTTTCTCACCTTTGCCTGGCCAGAGTCCAAAGAAAGCTGTGTGATGGTTAATCTTACATTTGCACAGCGTAGCATGAAAAAGAAATGTACAGTGGAACTGTGAGGGGCTCGGTCAGCCACTCCTCAGTCTGTTTTTCACTGCTAAGTTACATGGAAATCTTCCCCTTCAGTTAGAAAAAAAAAAGAAAAAAAAATATATGTATTTTATTTTGGCACAGTGACATCAGCAGTTGGGGGTCTGGGGTTCAGAGGCTTTTTTTCCTATAGGATTTCTAATGGCAGCAAGGTTTCCTGAATCCTGCGTTCGTCATGCTTCTGCTAGCTGCAGGCAGAGCTGTAAGGACGGGACCTGCGATCCTGTGCCAATGTGGCAATAAACAGTAATAACAGACTCCAAGCTGTCATGAGAGGATGTGACCAAGCCTTGGCTGGGCAATGGAGAATTCAGCCACGTCTGACGATTGGCAGCTGAGATGATCTCAGAGGGAAGGGGATCTGCCCACAACAAATAGCTTGTTGCCCACCCACAAAGATGATTTGCCCCTCCACGAGATGGTGCTGGATTCTCCCCCTCCATCATCCCTTCTCCGCTGTACTCACTGCGCACGAGAGTTTGCGTGAGCCAGTGTGATCCTTGCAGGGGCAACCTCAGCTCTCTCCCGTTCCAGACCAGGTGGTCAGAACTGGTTGAATTTTATTGTGTCCTCAGTGTGATGTAAGCTCTGCGTTCTTGCTATACTGCAGCTTCTGGGAGGGGGGGGGGGGGCAGAATTTTAGCCCCCTGCAAAGCTTCCCACCCTTGGGGATGCCCCATGCCCACATGCAGACTGCGGCAGCCTTCCTGCAAGCGACGGACCTTCTGCAAGACTTTGCATTTCGGGGGAGCAGGCTGAGCTCTTTCCTTGAGCAGCAGGGCAAACAGCTTCCCCATTTTTGTTTAGGAAGTCACACTAATTACAGAGCTCTTCGTTTAAGCAGACAGCATTAATCCCAATGCTGTTAAAATCTCAGCGTTTCCAGCTTTCCTCAGGAGCAGTGAGTGAAGAATGGCTATTCGTGGAGCAAGCTCACACCCACGCTGCTCTTCTGTGGTGACATCGGGCAAGTGGCAATCACTCCACTGTAAATTCACTGTAAATTCATATTTTGCTGGCCTCCTTACCTAGGAGCCAGGCCAGAGCAGGCTGGAACAGGGTCTGTGCTCCTGCTTCCTCCTGTGACAAAGAGGATGCCACAGGAGGGCACAAGGAAAGTGAGTCATTCCTGTGATCATTAATTAATTAGTGCCCTGCTGCTCCTCCAGGCAGGCCAAACAGACTACGCACGGCAAAATTGACATAAACAAGGAGAAAATTCTACTCGTAGAGAAACTTGGGAAGGCGTTGAGTCCCCAAGCTGCCAGGGCCCATTCTGCTCCCTTTTCAGGATGCTCTTATGTGCTTGGATCCATTAGGCTTCTCCCTAATGAAGGTGGGGTACCCAGAGGCGGAGATGCTCAGAAATTACTACCCCTGGTGAGACAAACACCTCTCTCTCCAGCTTGGATGGGTGAAGCTTTAGGGTCTGCCTAAATCACAGCCGGGGCCACCACTTCCCAGCCGGTGCTCTGTGTGTCCTGGCAAAAAGCAGACACCTCTGCCACCTGCACCGGGACGAGGAGTTGATGGCAGTCACTTCGTTGCCATCTCCAGGTTCCTGAGGTGCCGACCTCCATGTCCTGTGCCATCAGAGAGCTGGGTGAATCGGGAGGACGGCATCACTGTCATCATCATTGGGAGCCTTGGGGTTTGCTGAGACCGTCCTGACTGGGGCAGACGGGAGGCCCCGCTCCGTCTTACCTCCCTTAAAAGCCAAATCTCATCTGGATTTGTGCACTCCCTTATCTCTTAGCATTCCTTGCCTTGGACAGCAAAAGCAGCTGCCTGTGAGTACAGCCTTCCCCGGTGTCCCCTCTGCACTCCACCTCACAGGAAAAAGCTCACCAGAAAAGGCAACATTACTACAAAAAAAAAGGGATCTTCCAGCCCCCAGCTGCTCAGAGAAAACCAGTCTGGGGGGTGGGCTCAGCAGGAGGGTCCCTGCTGCCCGCCTGTCTGTCTCGGCTTTCTGTCGCGCTCCCCGAAGCTGCTGGCAGAGGGGGGGCAGGGGCTGGGCACAGCAGAAGGCAGCGAATGATGCTCCCAAGAGCGTGGGCTGCCTGCCAAAGAGCCCTGCCAGGTGCTTGCTGTTTAAATTGCTTAATATATTATATTAAACAAAGATCAATATCAGATACGTAGTCTGCATCCCCGTCTTAGAGCATGAGCTTGTCCAGAGCACATAGCATCCCACTGCGGCTGCGCCAAGGCACGGGCTTCGGTGCACGGACACGTCTCCTGAAGACAAAGCTCGCTATACCACACCGATCATACTCCGCCTTACCCCAACCAAGGAGCTGGAGGTGCTGGGAGGGTGCAGATAGCTACCGCTCTCCAACTGACCCTCTGCACGTTCTGAGTGCGCTTCTTGCTGAAGTACAAAAACATCCTCGGCAGGGAAACAACAGTAGGGTAACCCTCTGACCTCCCTCTGCACACATCTGCCTGATGATGGAGAAGACCCCAAACCTCAGAGAAGGGTGCACAGCCCCAAACTCACCTTACCGAGGCTGTGGGGGGCTAAGTCATTTTGAGACTGATGGATAAAGCCACAACAGAGGAGCCAACCCTTGTTGTTAGTCCCCATAAAGGCGAGGTCAGTCCTCCTTCCAAGTGCTGTAGGCTCAGGCCCAAAGTCTAATTGCTTTATTGTTGTTGAGTTACAATGGTCTGTGATAAAATCTCCAGCTATACAGTGCATTTCCCTGGCACACGTTCAGAGCAGCAGACGCACCTTGATGCCTGAGCCCTAGCAGAGCTCCCCACGGCCGTCCACTGCCTCGGCACCCAGGGCACAGCCATAGAATCATAGAATGGTTTAGGTTGGGAAGGACCCTCAAGATCATCAAGTTCCAACTCCCCTGCTGCCATAGGCAGGGACACCTACCACCAGCCCAGGTTACCCAAGGCCACGTCCAGCCTGGCCTTGAACACCTCCAGGGATGGGGCCTCAACACCCTCTCTGGGCAACCTGTGCCAATGCCTCACCCCCCTCAAAGTGAAAAATTTCTTCCTAATGTTTAATCTAACCCTGCCCTTTTCCAGTTTGAAGCCATTCCCCCTCGCCCTGTCACTATATGCTCCAGTAAAAAGTCCTTCCCCAGCTCTCCTGGAGCCCCTTTAGGGACGGGAAGGCCGCAATAAGATCTCCCCGGAGCCTTCTCTTCTCCAGGCTGAACAGCCCCAACTCTTTCAGCCTCTCCTCATAGGAGAGGTGCTCCAGCCCTCGGATCATCCTCGTGGCTCTCCTGTGGACGTGCTCCAGCAGGTCCATGTCCTTCTTATGTTGGGGACTCCGGAGCTGGATGCAGTACTCCAGGTGGGGTCTCACGAGAGTGAAGAACAGGGGCAGGATCACCTCCCTTGACCTGCTGGCCACATTTCTTTTGATGCATCCCAGGATACGGTTGGCCTTCTGGGCTGTGATCGCACATTGCTGGCTCATGTTGAACTTCTGGTCAACCAGCACGCCCAGGTCCTTCACCTCAGGGCTGCTCTCCAGCCATTCCCTGACAAGCCTGTATCTGTGCTTGGGATTGCCCCGAACACTGAGGATGGCAAAATTTGTTCCTTAACAACTTTTTCTGGACCTCTGAGTTAAGGATGGTGTATTGTATTTGGTAAGTAAAGTGTACAAGGTCTCACAGCTACGAGGTCTCACAGTTTGTTAATTTGCCTTGTTAATCTGATTCCCTAGACTCTTTGGGCAAAGATTAAATGGATAATATGTAGACATGAGAAGTCAGCACAAGGGGAAGAAACGTGGAAGGCCTGGCACGGAAAAGTCAAAATTTGTTAAAAAATATTCGATAAGTGTTTGTGGTGACCAGAAGCTAAAATGACAAGTATTTGTTACTAGGAGGAAAATTCCCCTCCCTTTTATATATAGGTGGGGAACCCTATGGAAACCCCACGTAAGACTGTAAATGAGCACAGTTTATAGAGACTTCTGCTCTGCATGAAGCTGGGAACCACGGCTTACAGAGGGGGTTTCCGTGATACGTTTACATTTGTGGGTGGGTGCCTCTGTGCTTCTGTTTTCTTAAGTACAGGTACCGCTTTGCAAGAATTACGACGTGTGAAAAGCAAAATGCTAAAACAAACCTCGTGGTAGGTCAGCGCAACCCCTGGTAAATCAGATGTGAGATAATCTTCCCTTGTTTACCCCATCAGCTACGTGTGTGGTCAAGGCCACAATTAATACATTGATATTTTCTGTAAATCAAACTGGGGAAAAGTTCACTTTCAGATTTTCAGTAATAAAAATTTTCCCAAGTCACATACTTCAGCAGCAACTCTCAGAAATAGGCTGGAAGCTGTCCCCTGATGAAGAGCTTAAACGCAGGTTCCCAAGTCCAATTTACCTGATTTTAAAGGCAGGAGATGGGTTTCAGGGTTTAACCCTTAACCATGCAGAGGCACTGGGGAGACCTGGAGCAGAGAAGGGTTTTAGGGATTCTTCCAACCAGGGGTTAACCTTTGCTTTGTGTAAATGGGTGTTTCCAAAAACCTCATGCAGAACATGCAGAGAACAAATTTATAGGGTCAGCCTCCCTATTTTCTCCCACAAAATAGGCTCTCTTTTAGCCGTTGTTATGTTTAGCTGTTTTGCATGACTGAATTTCCATTCCCCAATGGCACATGATGTCCCAGCTTGGAACCGCCACCAGTTCCATACTTTAAAAGGACTGCTCTCCTCTGGACTTCAGAGATTTCAGATTATAGCTTGTCACATAACTCCCACCCCTGGTCCAAACTGCAGCTCAGTAGTTTTTCCTCCCAGGGAAGAGGGATCAGTGATGCACACATAAACAAGCAACAGCCTAGGTTTGGGCTTATAGACAGCACTAGTGGTAGTCACACAAATGCCATTGCCTGCTCTGCTGCATGCACTGGCCCGGGGCTGGGAGCGCTCACTGCTCGGGCTGGATCCGTCCGCGGGCGTGCGGCAGCAGACAGACGGACAGACAAGGCCTGTCCGCTTTCTTCCCAGGTGGTGGTAGGGCCCTTTGCCTTCACAGACTTTCACAGAACTGCTGAGAACAGCACGTGGTTTGAGCATCTCCCTGTCCCTCAGCCACCCGAAGTGGGCAGCACGTCCAGAAGCCACCCGAGGCGAGCAGTGAGCCCGGTGACCAGCAGGCAGTGGGGTTTCCTTGGGAAACCAGGCTAGAAGATAACCTGGCTCTCACGGGGGCTGCAAATAAACTCCCTGTGAACAGATGAAGGATGAAGCTCCATGTACCTCCAGCCGGCAGCCTGAATGACCATCAGCATCAGCAAAAGCCACAGAGCTGCCAGGTCCGAGCCCAGCCCTGCCTGCTGCTGCCTGCCCGATGGTCCTCGCGGTACCCGTGCCGCCTGCTAGACCCATCGGCAAAGCCTTCCTGCTGCCCCGGCATCCTTCTGCTCTGCTCTCCCTCGCCTGTACCGCTTTCTCCCCCTACGAATAAAACATAGGTATTTCCAAGAATATTTTTAAGGTTTTTTCTCTGCAGGGATCAACTTTTTGCCTGTGTGAAGCCAGCTGCGTTTTAAGAGGTTGGCTGTGTTGATGACCAGAGAGCTGGAGCACCTCTCCTATGAGGAGAGGCTGAGAGAGTTGGGGCTGTTCAGCCTGGAGAAGAGAAGGCTCCAGAGAGACCTTATAGCAGCTTTCCAGTATCTGAAGGGCACCTACAAGAAAGCTGAAGAGCTTTTTACAAGGGCACGTAGTGATAGGACGAGGAGGAATGGCTTCAAACTGGAAGAGGGGAGATTTAGATGAGATATTAGGAAGAAATTTTTCACTCTGAGGGTGGTGAGCCCCTGGGGCAGGTTGCCCCGAGAAGCTGTGGCTGCCCCATCCCTGGAGGGGTTCAAGGTCAGGTTGGACGGGGCTTGGAGCAACCTGGGCTGGTGGGAGGTGTCCCTGCCTGTGGCAGGGGGGTTGGAACTCTATGATCTTCAAGGTTCCTTCCGACCTAAACTATTCTATAATTCTATTATTCTATGCAGGAGTGTATTTCCACGCAGAACCGATGGGATCCACCATCCCTGCCTCGTGCTCGGTGTTTCCCTGCAGCTGCAGTTTGAAACGTTGCATCTACTTGACTCTCCCATCGTGCTGTGAGGGATTTGGATATTTTTGTCCATGTTCCTCTGCTGAAGCAGCAGCGGGCTGTGTGTCTGGGCCAGGCAAGGTGCAAGGACTGTTCGGGCGGCCATCCGTGGCATTTGGGAGGCTCAGCCTGGACAGAGGGGATGGTTGCAGGGTCTCAGAGAGATGCTATGCCACGACTGTCAGACACCTGGGAACATTTAATACTGACGAGATCCCCGAGAAGGAGCACCTGGCAGGGGGATGAGGTGCGCATCAGCTGCCAAATTGTAATCCCTGCCACGGCAGCGACTCAGTGATGAATTTTAGGGTAATTTATTCCTCTCTCTGCTCTTACCCACATGAAGGGGATAGGTGGTTCACTCACAGAGGTCACAAACCAGAGAAGCTTAATAGCTGCAGCAGAAGAATCAGCCTTAAGTTTGTCTCTACCAAATACACAGCAGTGGTCAGAAATGTCATTTAACGGCATGTCCCATCGCGCGAGGGGAGCCATGCGTGCCGCTGCATCCATGCCTCTCTCACCCCGCTCCCCGCTCTCTCCCTCTGCGTTAATCAGACCTTTTCCAAAGACCTTTACCAGCTCTCTCCCTGTTCAAAATCCTAAAATAATCGCCAGTAGCTATTTAAAGCCCTTCACAGACCGGCGCCCCACGGGTACAAACAAAACCCTTCTGGGTCAGCCCAGCCTGGCTGTTTATAAACAGGACACAAAACAGGACAGTCACTTTGCCCAGATAAGCACAGAGACTCCTGCTCGTCAAGAACATCCCCGGAGGTTTGCGTGGCCAAGGCCATGGGTCACACAACTGCACTTTATTAACCCACCTCGGTCAAAGGCAGAAGCAGCATCATAAGTTTGGGTCATGCTCGGTGTCCCTGGAGATGTTTGCAGCTTCACTGGTGAAAATACTTCTGGAAACACAGCTGGGCAGCAGCGCAAGGGAAGAGGACCTCTACGTCTTTTTGGGGTTTGGGGGATGCTGTGGTGCTGCTTGCAGGGGTGCAGCCTGCAGGAAAAGACAGCACTGCTGCTCGGTGCGGTAGATCAGCAGTGCTGGGCTTCATGTCCAGAGGGGGAACGTGAAAACACAGGCATGGAAAACAAACAAGCTGTCTGAGCGAGCCACAGAGGCATCCGAGCTGTAACTCTGGCCGATGGTTTACTCCAGAGTTTTACAAACCATAAAACAGATTGCAAAAAAACTTTTTGCAAATTGAAAGGGGAATTAGAAATACAGAGAATTTCTTGCCACAAGTACTATGCAGCGCACAAATGTCAGCAGAAAAATCTTCAAAGTGGCAGTAAGGTCATTCCTATAAATAAATCATCTTGGCTCTGAGGAGTCCTACAGAGCTTCCTGGGAAATATGCATCCCGGCAAATTGGATCTGCCCTGAAAGAGGAGACAGGTAATGACCGCTCCTTTCAATGCTGCAGGAACTGAGAGTTTAAATGGGACCAACAATAGCTACTCCATTTTTTAATCTCTCTGATGAATAATGCAGTGCATTCAATAAGACGACGGGCAATGTGTTCCAACAAACTGATAGCGAATACCAGGGGCGCTCGCGGTCCCAGGACTGCCTGTTCATTCAGAGGGTAAAAGCAGAGACGGAGCCACTCAACAGGAGTGGGATTTGCACGCTCGGGGCACATTTAGCCAGGTAGGCATCTCGTGCCATGTGCAACTGCATGGCTTGGCCTGGATATCGAACCTTACCGTCATGAAAATACCTGCTACGCAGCAACGAGCAGAAGAAAGCGCACTAAATGACTTCCACCCAACCTTATGACACACCATATAGGCGTGAGTCGATCAAATAGGCAGTCTTTCTGCATGGCAACAAAGAGGCAGCTGCTTTGTCCATGTCTGAGAATTTATCTGAAAACAGAAATAATCAGCTGGCAGGATGGATGCCACGCAGGAGGCGATATCCGAGCCATAGAATTACATTACATGGGTGACACGGGACAAATGGCCCAGGGCTGCGTGGTCTGGGTTTGGCTGCGTGGCATGCTGCGCCTCCGCTGCGAGTAAAAATCATCCGTGGGTGAAAGGAAAAAGTAACGTGTAGGAAATCATCTGATTACATGTTTTAATATTTATGCATTGCAGAGCTTACTAGAAACTATTTTGCAAGCAGAAATCTAAACGCTGAAGAGAGAAAGCATTAGGGCTAATGCAAGCGTTGTGAGTCACCCAGGGTTTGCATGTCTTGTGATCGACTTCCATGGCCATTACACTAAAACTACTTGCTGTTCTTCCGGAAAATAATTGGATTTGAAAAAGAATAAACCATAATTATTTTTTTTAAAGAACTATTACTCCATCCTCATCCTAAAGCTTCTGCTGACCTTCCATAGCGCAGGTCAGATCCACGCAACACCTTTTAACCTCAACCCACTTTAAAATATTAACGCTTGTGTACGGCACAGCATTATTACCCCCTTTCTGGGGCTGGGGAAAGCATGGCAGGGAGATGGGCTGAGCTGCTGGAACTGCAGCGAGCAGGGGGTGACGCACTAAAACCCCTCACCTTCAACCGAGTGCTGATTCTTACCCGTGCTGAGCAGAGAAATCGGGACGGGGGCAACGATGTGCTGGGCAGAGCAAGCTCAGCACTCGGCTCCCACCGCAAATCCAGGAAGGCAGCACCACCCCAGCGCACGGGAAGCTGACCAAATCCGTTACAAGGCAAAAAAAAGATTTTACTGTAATGTCTGTTCTTTTTGAGGAAAAAAACAACAAAAAAAAAAGAAGAAAAGTGTGTTATGATATTCCCATGTTAAATTAGCTGTTCAGTTAACATTAAAAAAATAGCTACTTTGGGATGCAAATCAACCTCTGATTTTAATTTTTTTTTATTATTTATTATAATTATTTTGCCTTGGAAAAGAGAAGGGATGGAGAAGGCTTCCAAGTGAGAGAGAACTGCATTAAAAGAGGGAACATGTGCTTTATGATTATTTTTCATAAAGGATGAGAATTCTTGATTAACCTCAAAATATGGCAGGAAAGGTTCACTTTGGACTGAAAAGGCTTTTCTCTCAAAAATGGTTTAAATAGAAAATTTATGATCAATAGCCGGTTTAGATTCTATAATGAGCTCAATTGAAAATGAGTGGTAGACACGTTCACATCCTACGGTAGCGTTAGATGGATGAAGCAACCTCCTCCTTAACTTCCCACATCTTATCAAACGCTGTGCAATCAAGAGATGTTGCCAGTAGCAACAATGAGTGCTTCACCTGTTTGAAGGTCTCTCTCTCCTTTGCTTTAGCTGCTTCTTGCTCCCTGATCCTGCTGCCCGTGGCATATCTCCAAAGGCTCTGCACTTCACGGTCTGTCCTTTCTGTTCCACCAGGCACTTGACTGGAGCCCACCGGGCTGATACAGACCGTTACAAGATGCCTGGGCACTCCGTTTCATGCTGTGCTCATTTGGCAGCTCAGTAAAGCCAAGTCGGAGAATCACAGAATGGTTTGGGTTGGAAGGGACCTTTAAAGGTTGTCTAGTCCAATCCCCCTCCCCGCCCCGCAATGTGCAGGGACATCTTCAACTAGATCACCCCCTGACATCGGAATGGAATATTTCAGTTGGAAGGGACCTACAACAATCATCTAGTCCAACTGCAATGGGACAGTATGGGTCAGTTCATTAAAAATAAGGAGCTCCAAGAAGAGACTGAGTGAAGCTACCCAAGGTCTCAGTAGCTCATCCGTCCTTCTAGTTGTGAAGTCAGAAATGGCCAGGACACGTTCTACAAACAAATGTGAAGAGGGAGTGCATATATCTTTTGTAAGACGTAAGCAAAACGATGGAGGGACCTTACCTTCTCCCAGTTGTGGCCAGCAGCTGACCTTCCATCTTTGTGTCTTCAAATCAATCCCATTCCCTGGTGTTCAAAATACTTATCTACTCACCCCAGACAGGTTCACCGAGTGAAATGTTTTCTGAAGAATTTATTAAAATGTAGAAAACAAAGCAAAAACTACAGCTGAGATTTTTAATGAACAAATGATGCCAATAGTTTTAAACATGTTTTTCAAAACTGAAGTTGTTCCGTTTTAAAAAAAACCCTCCTCCATTTTTACCAGTGAATCTTCTCCACTAATACGCTTTGCACTCCTCCAGCCTCCCCCCAAGGGAAGACAGCCAAAGCCGCGCCGCAGACAGCAGTTGTCAAGACAGCTCTGATTTAAATAGGGGCTAGGTCATTTAATGCTTTACAGATGGTAAACAGCACATTGCATTTCACCAGGAGATAAGCTGGCAGATGCTGCCGGGGGGGGACATCACGCCACGGCCATGCTGGGCTCCGTGCACCCTCCGCAGTCAGCACCCAGCAAGGACCCAACCGGCTTCTCCTCGGGGACCTCTCCCGCGCATCCCAGCTCTCCGTCTTTGCGGCCGTTCCGTTATTGATCAGCTGCGCCGTTCATCTGGCCAGACTGCAATAGAGGCTGTCAACACCAGTTCTTCCTAAACGCTGCTTGGTTTTCCTCAAGGTCTTATCTATGCATAAAGCATCCTGAAAGGCAGAGACCAAAGGGGTGATAAATGTACTGATCTGCTCTTCCAACACCTGCTAAAAAAGTTGCGCTCAACTTTATTCGATTTAGTACTTTTTGGGTTCTCTCTCCTTCCCCTGAAAAACATTTTTTTTGGTTGTTATTCTGAATCCATTTCTGAAATGACAACTCTGAAAGACTTGAGTCAGTGCCTTTTGTAGCTGTAACTAAAAAAAGTGTAGATGAAATACCTGCAAAGAAGCTTGATGGAGCAAAAAGAGCATCAGCACAATAGCAGGTGTCAGTCTGTGAAAGTATTTCTGGAAAAGGGAAAAAATCACAGGGTGTTCATATTAGAGACGTTTTGATTATAATTCCCCCCCACAATGACTGTGCAGTTACAGCTAAGGTATTAAAAATGATCATTGCCAAAAAAATAGAAGGAAAGAAAATATAAGGCAGACCAGCACCTTCTGTCAGGTGAGGTACTGGGCCACCAGTTTTCCACCTGCGTAAGATAATCACAGTGTATTCATGAAATGCTGTATCTAATGAGCCTACAAATGTGTCTGGAGTTTGCCACTGTTGGACATTCACTTTAAAGCATTTATATGCTTTTTTCCAGATGACATGCAAGGCTTGCTCTGTCTTTAAGCTCCTCTTTCAGATGCTAAATCCCCTTTTTCTCTTGGCAATACTCTGCCAAAATGCAGTCCTCTGATTGCTGCCGGTCAGCGTGTCACGGAGAGGCTCCCCCTTTCTTTGCACAGGATTCCTTTTAAAAATGCTGTTTTAAAGGAAAAAGAAAAAGGCACAATTACGAACAGAAGCCAGTGGAATAAAAACGGGGTTACATATGCAGAGAATACCCTCAAAGATCTGCTCGTTCTGTCCCTCCTGAGACATCTGTGATGATGAACGGGACTTTGAGAGTAGCTGCTCTGGTCAGAGATAGGACCACCTATCCCTGATTCCAACCCTGTGGTGCAAAGCCAGACTTTGGATGCTCACTCCGGTGTGAGTGGAGTCTGCTTCCAACATGACCTACATCTGTCGTGAGAGTTTCCGAGTTCCACGAACACAACTCGTGCTCGCTCCTGCACACCCCAGGCTCTCCCACAAAGAGCTGTGCAGATCATTTGACTTGCCATGCCCAACGCCGTAGCTCTGTGCTCCTCACCCTCAGCAGGGCTTTCTTTGCCCTCGCTACCCGTTGCCGGAAGACAATTCCTGCAAACCCTTTCAGCTCTGCCTGGATGTCTTCAGACCTTCCCATGATGCTCTCCAAGTTTGGGAGTACGTCAGAGGGATGCTTCATGAGGAGCAGGTTGCATGAGGTCTTCTCATGTGTGAGCAAAGCCCAGCTGGTCCAGAGAGTTGAGCAGAACCTGGTTTTGCCTGCTTCCCTGCGCTAGAATGGAATCATCAGTGGAGAAAATTAGAAGAGAGCCAGCTGCATCCTGCTCTCTGCCTGGCTCGCAAGATGTGGCTAACTTAATTTCACCCAGCCATGCTCGGAGCTGCGGGTCGGCTTCCCGGATCCAGATCTGCGCCTTCGCCCCCAGCCCACACCGACGTAACCCACTGCTGCCGTGCAGGAGATGGGGCTTCCCAGCAGACTCCAAAGGATGCTACTGTATCTCTGCATCCCGCACAAAGACCTAAACCTGCAAGCGTACGAGGCCGTGTGGTCTGTGTTGCTCTGAAAAACTGAGAAGTTTTTCTTCTTTTGCCCACTGGATAGGTTTCAAGACCTCCAAGTGAAGCCATTTTAGCTGCTCCCCAGCTCTTTTTTGAGTTTTCCAACCCACGCAGTCTCAAGCTATGATCCAGGCAGTGAAAAAGAAAAGAAACCTGAGCACAGATCAAAAATAAACAAACAAACAGAAAAATTCCACCAACCCCCCCAAATCATAGCCATTTTAGACTTTCTATTAAATGAAGACAAACAGGTATAAAAAAGGATGAGTACAAACCCTTGTGGGGAAAAGCGCTTTAGCAGATGGGTGAAATCTCTCTGAAGTAGCTTTGGTACCCCACACAGCACACTCACTACCCTGTGGGTGCAGTGAAGTCGTCTCCAACACAATCTCTTCTATTGCCTCCAAAACCATAAATGACTTTCTCCTGAACACTCCCGGTCCACCACCGATAATCCTGAAACCTGCCAGAAACTTTGGGCAAGTTATCAAACAGCAGAACAAACCTGTCATCTCTTGCTTTGCAGCTAGCGAAGGCAACTTCAAAGCAATATCCATATAGATAACCAATTTTTCAGTGTTTCTGTTCTCAGCCAGAGCTAAGCTGTCGCTTTGGACCCCAGCAGATAATTTTAACACTTGAGTCTTTCACTCATACCATATTAAAATTGCAACTCCCTGCAGCTACAATGTGTGCTGTAACCTGTTCTGGAGATAAATAAAAACCTAAATGCTGTTCTCAGAGATCAGTTCGATCTACAAAAGTTATCCATCAAAGTATTACATGGACCCAACGTCCTACAAACACATTGCATCATCAGCTGGTGACGTGCAAAATTCCACCTCCTCCTTGCTAGAGACTGGCTCGAATGCAGTTTAGCAGCTCTGAGCCCCCTCTTGATCACTCATTAGTCCAAAAAAGACCCTGAAGTTAAAATAAAGCAACTTTCCTCTGATGCATTCATAAGGGTCATCCAAGTTGTTGGATTTAAAACTTCACCAGAAAGCAGTTTGAGAGCTGCCAGTGAGTCCTGAGTTGGCTTTAAGGCTTATTTGCTACCACAATCTCATACCCCAGAGCCCGGTTGATACCATCATAGTGATCCATAAACAAAAATAAAACAAAAATCCTCAAACTCTTCCAATTCAGAAACAAAATTTGCGGTGCTACTTTCAGCGGGATCCTGGGGGGAAAAAAATGTACAGTCCTATCCATTTGGAGAAAATTCAGGTTTTGAATACATTGGTTCACTGGGTTACGTTGGTTACCAAACCCACCTGGAGCCTGCAGCTGAAAGACAGGCCCAGCGTAGGCTGCTCTTCGTGAATTAACTCACTTTCTCTCTCAAAACCATGCTGGCAACCAACATCCACTGCCCTGCACGATTTCTTCCTGCTCCTCGAGCACGTTGGTCTGCTGTTGTAGCAGAGGTTGGCACAGACTTTGTTTTGGAAAGGAGATCTTCCTTGAACATCTACCAGCAGACAGGAGTCGCGAGACAGATCAGCGTCGGGGTCACCCGAGGCGAAGAGCGCCTTATCCCGAGTCCACGTTCAAAAGCATGCGAGCTATTTGCAGCCTCCTGCGGTTGATCTCCAAATATAGGCCCTGATTCAGTGCGACTCTCCGGCACATGCCTCCCCTCAAGTACACAGACTGTCCCCATCACAGCGTGCGGGGACGAGACGAAGGTCGTGATTCAATGTTGGCCTGGAGATGCCAGCCCTGCTTCTGCTCTCCTTTCGGCCAGCAAAATTCAGAAGGAAAATAAAGATGCAGAAGAGGGATGGAGCTGACCTGGGATTTTTGCAAGCATCCCCGGCTCGGGCAGCCTCAGTGGGAGGATAGAGCTCCGCTTGCCGCAGTTCCCCGGGAGGGAAGGTCACGTTTGCCAGCGGGATTATTTTCCTCCCATCCCAGACGTACGCACCGTTCAATCTGCCATCGCCGCTTCAGATGCACACACCAGCCCGACGAGGAACTGGGAGAGCACAGCTGATGATGGGAAGGCAAAACTAAACACAGCCCCATCAGTAAAAATATGCTGCCCAGATGGCCTGAGGCCATCACTCGGCCTCAGAAGCGGAGAGCTTCCTTATTTTTAGAGCATTTTACACAAATGGCACCCTGGCTCGGAGAGAAAGTCAGGTGGAGGAGCCGGGCTCCATCACGGCAGCAGCCCTGACCCCTGCCTCGCTGGGTACCATGTTGAGAGAGACATTTCTTAATTTATACCCCAACTACCGCCTCCCCTTCCCCAAGGGCATTTCCCCTGGGATGCGGCCAAGTCAGTGCCAGGACGACCCTGGAAAACCGGGGTCCATTCCGGCAGAATTGCCTGGGAGGCCTCCGAACATCCTCAGGGAGTTCCTTCAGGGGCCAACTAAGTGCAAGCACATATTTATTTATTTATTTTAATGGAGGTGTGCACTGCTGTGTGCACTCAAAAAGGATTTTTAAAAATCACCTTCTGGCACATGCACCGACCACCCATCAGCAGGAGGTGGCTGTTCAGAGAACAGGTTTCTTGGAAAGTCAGGCTCTGCTCCACTTCCATGCAGGTGGTCTCACAAATCCTGCGGGAGGAATTTTAAAGAAAAGGATTATTTTTTTTCTTTTCTTTTAAAGAAGTTGCACCAGGGGAGGTTTAGATTGGACATTAGGAAAAATTTCTTCACCGAAAGGGTTGTCAAGCACTGGCACAGGCTGCCCGGGGCAGTGGTGGAGTCGCCATCCCTGGAGGTATTTAAAAGATGGGTAGACGTGGTGCTGAGGGACGTGGTTTACTGGTGGACTTGGCAGTGTTAGGTTAATGGTTGGATTCGATGATCTTAAAGTTCACTTCCAATCTGGATGATTCTATGATTCTGTATTTCTCCTTGCAGGACAGCCCTGTGCATGCACCAGACTGAGTTCTGGTGTTTTAGGCTGACTCTGTGTGTCCATGCCATCAGGAACATATCCCTCCTGCTGCCCCTCTGAGGTATTTCGACAATCCTGGCTTAAGTCTCCTACTTCAGTAAAAGGAAGATAAACAATATTTGCAATGCATTAAAGCATTGTAGAAACAAAATAAAACAAAAACCACCCCAATACCCCAACCCAACCCAGCTCAGGATCCTCACAGCATCCCTGATAAGCACGTCAGAGCTGTTAGCAGATAAACAGCAAGAAACTGAGATTCAGCCATGCCGTCAGGCTGCGGGGGGTGAGCTTGGAGCACAGACTCCTGGCTGTCATTTCTGCGCTCGCAGGAAAAGCAGCAGAGCGCATATTGGGCTGGAGCCCGGCTTCGGTCTGCTTCATGGTTGATCTCATTTGGAAAGCATGCACAGGGCTGTCCTGCAAGGAGAAATACAGAATCATAAAATCGTCCAGTTTGGAAGTGAACATCATCGAATCCAACCATCAGCCTAACACTGCCAAGTCCACCAGTAAACCACGTCCCTCAGCACAACGTCTACCCATCTTTTAAATACCTCCAGGGATGGCGACTCCACCACTGCCCCGGGCAGCCTGTGCCAGTGCTTGACAACCCTTTCAGTGAAGAAGTTTTTCCTAATGTCCAATCTAAACCTCCCCTGGTGCAACTTGAGGCCATTTTCTCTTGTCCTATTGCCTGTTACTTTGGAGAAGAGACCGACCCCCCTCTCTACCCCCTCCTTTCAGGTAGTTGTAGAGAGCGATAAGGTCTTCCCTCAACCTCCTTTTCTCCAAGCTGAACACCCCCAGTTCCCTCAGCCCCTCCTCATCAGACTTATTCCCCAGACCCCTCACCAGCCCCGCTGCCATTGATTCACCTACCAATATGCAGCCGTCACGCAGGAGAGAGAAAGGCATTCATTTAAACCAACAGCAGAGCACTTGCGCTGCCTCCCACCCCAGGTATGATGGTGTTCAGTCACCCAAGGCCAGGCAGACAAAAGCGAGGGCAGAGGATGCCAGCGGTGTCATGGTAACGACGGCAGGATGCTCCCTCAGTGCTGGGCATCCCCCGTACCACCACGGGGAATCGCTGTTTTCGCAGCCTCGCTCCCCAAACCTGCCTGTTGCCGCTGTGGCAGGAACATAAGATCATGGTGAGGCTGTGTGCGGCCAGGAGGGACCCAGGTGGGATGACCATGCTCGGAAGCAGGAGGTGAGACACTGTTAGCAGGACAGTGTGCACAGGAGATGCTAATCCTGCGGTAACGAGCCTTGCAGCGCAGCCGGGGTGTGTGGCCAAAGCCAGGATTGATGGCCAAGTCCTCGGCAGACCTGGCGTGACCCCTCTCTCAAGCCTCTACGGGGATGGAGGTGGAAGGCTAAATCGCTGTGCTCAGCACTGGAAAAGGGGACACTTTTTGCCTTTGAGCCTCTTAAGCTAAATATCACAAATGCCCCCCGCCAGACACGGTACATGTGTTGAGGTTAAGCGCTCGGGAAGAAGTAGTCTGCAGCACTCCCTCCTTCCCTCGTGGCGTGGGACCAGCGAGGTTATTGATGGGTTGGGGTTTTTTTGTGCAGAAAACTGGCTCGAGAAGAGCTGCTGGAGGCCTCAGCCGGTCCCATGGTGGGAGAAGGCTCCATAAACCTCCGTCAACCGGGAACACATCCCACCGCGTGCCCTTGGGCATCTCCCTGGCACCTCCCAGGGTCAGGAAGCAATTAGCTAACACTGAAGTTAGAGACGCACTGCGGACAAGGACGCTGGATTTTCAGAGCTTGCCTGGCTCGGGGCATGGGGCTCCCAGGTTAAAGAGAAAAACCTCTGTCTCTTCAGCTCCCACGCACCAGGTGGATGTTGGTACCATGAGGGTCTTGGCCAACAGGTCCCCGCTGTCACCTGTGCTAAAAGCAGGAGAAAATCTGCGTATAAACCCTGGCGCCGGCAGCCGGTCGGCTCAGCCTCGAGGAGCAGCAGGGCTGAGGAGTGAAGGGAGACCCGGGGGACTTCGTTACTCACAGAGCAGCGTCCGTCTCCTGCAAAAATAACAGGCGCCCTCCCATTCTCTGCAAGTGTAACACACAAAAAAATAAATGAAAAAAATACCAAGTTTTGGAGCAGCTACGAGTCAGGCTATGTGAGGCTAGAAAATATTGAGTGAGTGACAATTTTCAGAAGAAAACTAAAAGGAAAGCCCTTCTTGCTGCCACTAAAAGCTCAGGCTGTTGCCATCGGATGCCAGGCGTTTCAATCCACAAGCGAGTTGCTTTGGCACTGGCATCCTCCTGAGCTCCTGCTTGGTCCACCTCGGTGGGGAAAAAAAACGCCTCTTTCTATCCCTGAAGGCTCAGCTGCCACTCCAACAAACGCTTCATAAAAGTGCGTATATGGGCGAAAAAGCACAGTCTCCATGCTGTTACATCTGCCTGGTAGCAGCAAAAACATCACTTTGCAAGCAGGAATCCCTCTCTGAATTACACACAACGTATTTCCTTCCATCTGGAAATGCTGTCGGGTTTCGTCACCCAAAATTTAAAATTAAATTGTGAGAGCATTTTAAATGAAAAGGGAATGAAACCTCATGGTTTTGCAAGTGATTCAAAGAACTAGATTTGCTATTTTCTAAAAGGGAACCAAGGTATCAACGAGTCCTAAAAGACTCACTCGGTCTCTCAAACAAATAAGGAATAAAGCCCAAGGGGAAGTAAAAATAATCAGATAGGCTTGAATTTAACTCGGCATTAATAAAGCTTTGAAAGGATTTGGTTAAGCTTGAAAAACACATAAAATCTTCCCCATTTCCATGGCCTCACGTTACAACCAAGAGAAGCGGCCCTCATTCTTACTGCGGCGATCTCATTACAGTTTGCATTGACATTGAAAATGAAAGCCTAACATTTATTGTGTGCATTACAATAGAGATGCCCAATTCAAGGTCTCATAAAGACAGGCGGATTTTAAGCTCTTTAAAGCAAGGAGCAGTCAAACAAAGCAGGGATGAAGGGACAGT
>NW_009650176.1:4392259-4402524 GCF_000708025.1 Charadrius vociferus
TAGGGAAAGTCTCTCACACATAGAGCAGGGCAGGGCTGGGGGGAGGAAGAACGCTTGTCCTGCAGATATTCAGCATCTCATCCCTCTAACTACTTTGAGGTGGTGCCCTCAAATCACACCCAGCCACGAAATGGCAAAATAAAATCAAACCACTTGTACTTAATGACAAAGACATGAATAATAAAACAGAGAAAAATAACATTCGAGCCAAGTAGAGAAGCCACGTGCTGTGAAATCGTGGTTACAAGGGACTTGGTAATGACCCGTTTCTCTTACTGAGGAGGGATTCCTCAGATGTGATTCCCAAGAGCAGAGGATGAAACAAGCTACGGTGGAGTTTCTAGGACAACTAGATAAAGGGAATCACTTGGCTTTCCACTCAATTCTGGGTATTACAAACGTGGATTTCTGCTGATACAGGCTATAACCTGCATCAGCTTAAGCTGAAGATCAAAGCACTCCTACCGCTCTGCGTCCTCCGCCGTGGTTGCTCTAGTGTTACAAAGGGACCTACTGCACGATTGGGTCTGGCACTGGAGCTCCTGGTGTCTGCAAATCATCGATTTGAAGGGGGCAAGTCCATCGAAAGCCCAGGGGTTAATTCAACACCAGGTGTTTTTCAAATGACCCTTCTCACAAAGCTGAAGGCCAAGGCCATTTTTTAAACCTCTCCAAATCAATTGCCTACCTCGGGTACGTCAGCACAGAAGTAATGGCCGAGATAAGTCCCATCCCCTGTCCCCATCGATTGTACACAAAGCATCTACACGCACCGTAGAAATGATCTCTTGCTGCTCAATATTTTTTTAGTGCTTCACCAGCTTCGAATTGCAAGCGCTTTGATAAACGAACTGAGAAGTTCCCTGGCTCCTCCACTGCATGCGTAAGTAGCTCGATACGAACTACCAAAATTACAGAGTGAATTTTCACAGCAATGCTCACAGAATCCCTGCTAAACCGTCTATGCCTTTTCCTGCACCGCAGCTCAGAACCTGCTCATTTATTCTTGCAGATTTACCAGGTCTTCCAGCACCAAGGCATGGGAATGTTTTTGGAGACGGTCTCAAAAGGCAGAGTTTGAATTTGGGTATAAAAGCTAGGACATGGCCCAACACCCTCTCCAGATGAATCTTAAGAGTGTCCAATGTTGGGGAATCCACCACTTGCCTGGGAGATTATTCTAATGGCTGATTGTTCTCATTGTGAAAAATTCTTCTCTTGTGTCCAATCGGAATGTCCCCAGAAGCAACTTGTGCTAGTTACCCCTTTTCTTTTCCAAGTAACTCCTTGTAAAAAGGGGGTCTCCATCTTTGTAGCCACCTTTGGAGGCAGGATCTAGGACTAAAAGAGCCAGAGGTCTTCCTTGCTGAAGTCAGTTGTAGTAGTATTCTCCATCCTCTCTCTAAATTCTGATAATCCTGTTTGCACAGAGGAGACAGTTCCCATTTTGCAGCTGCGATGTCATATTGGTGCAACTGTCTTCTACACCTTCACTGTGTTCTTTGTTACGATAACTCCCCGTGGTTTCCCTGGGCTCCTTGCATTACCCAACCGCCCTCAGCAGCAGGGATATTGCATTTCTCGTGCTTTCTGAGAGTGTATGAGGTCCATCACAGATGCAACGTGCAACCAAGCATTTCCAGTATCAGAGGACAACGAGCGACCTGCACAGTGGCGCTTACTGAAACAAAGGCCTGAGGAGTCCAGCCTTATAAAGAGAGACAAGGAAAATTTCTTAAATTCAGGCAACAATTATAGTTCTTACCTAAAGGAGTGGTACAGGTGGTTTAGTTGGGAAGCACGGGCACGTTCATCACCACCCTGCTGCACAGGGCAAGAGACAACCACCACCTCCAGCACTGCAGCAATAATGCAGCTACTGCACCATGGGTGGACATCAAAACTTTCTCTGACTGCTTATGTGGCATTTGAGACCCTGAAGCAGAAGGGCAATATTGGAAACGACGTCCCCAGCGCATTAGGAAGTACAATGCAGGAGACAGACTGTGAGGAGAGACCGTGGGAGGACTCGCCCAGCGTTCAATTAGCAGCTCTGGAATCAAGACTCCCACCTTCAGCTCCGCTGCTGATGCAAACCGGTACTCGTCGAAAGCTCAGCTTTCTGTTCTTTCAAGTGTTCAGGCTGTATTAAATTTAACATCACTACGTTAAGAGTTATTATTAGCAAGTGACAGCTAGTTTGATATACTCAAAGTCAGCAAAGCATTAATCTTTCTGCACACCAAAGCCCTGTATTATTTCACTGGTGTGACAGCCAGCTAATGAATGGTCCAGACCTGCACAGGCTCAGAGAAACTAAGGGGTGAGAGGTTTGATTGCCAGCTGGAATCTGGTCTAAAATCAAAGCTTATCGTGTCAGTTTGCTGCTGGTTGAAGCTGGGGGGGTCGTGGTCCTGCCCACGCTCCCCTCTCTGGCTGTTCAACAAGTAGTTGGGTTTGGGTTCCCATCTCACATTCCCACTCCTCTGAGATCTCCCCAAGATTGGGCTGCCTTCTCCCCGAACCGCACCTCTCCCGTACGGTTCCTCAGTGACTCTTTACACTTCTGCTGCATTTCCGAACAAGGATCACAGCAAAACCTTAACAGTGTTCAGTAAATCAGTGTATACAATTTATCCCCTCTCTATCGTCACCAACTCCTGGGAACTTTTTGGGTCCAACCGGTGCTCTAAGCAACCAGAATCATTTCTCCTCCACACCTGCATAGCCTCACCTTCACGCTTTGGCAGCCTCTTCAAACTGATAGTGAGGGGGGGAAAAAAAATAAATGATTTCCTAATCTAGCCTTCTGGCCTACTCTAGACAGATGTCCCTGGTAGGCGAGGAAAGATCTCAAACTTACCCACTGCTTGCTTAATCCACAGCAGGTTTAGGGAAATACATTTGGGCTGGAAGCTTTCTGTCCAAAGATAGTCAATTTGATCATCAAAGTTGAATAACTTTATATTCTGTGCGGGAATCTTGCCTTTCAGTTGAGTGGCTATATAGTGTCCAAGGGCCACGACAACCACACCGGCAGGTTCACAGTAACACCGGTTGCTCACAAAGCAATACTTGGAGACTCCAGGATACAGACGACAGTAATAACTAACCTGCCAAAATCCCACGGTAAATGAGAAAATGGTGCTTGTAGAAGTCAAATCAACAACAGATACCTGTTTCCTAATTCTTCGTCAGCACCAAGGCAAAGCCGCGCTTGGGAAAAGTTACCTCTCGTTGTACCTTGAGGTACATCCAGTGGAGGACGCTGGTTTTGCCTTTCTCTGGTAGTAGACCGGAGTCTGAGAAGAGTCAATCTGCTGTCGGTTTGCTCAGCCCCGGGAGAAATACCACAGCTGCCCAGGTCCAACACCAACATCACCAGTCCAAATGCTTTCACCAGCTGTTTGTATGGATGTTAACAAAATAAAAGTCCTAAAAAACCCAAACCCCACTACAGGTAACACCAAAAATCAGAGTTATCCTCAGCTCTGGCAGATATACGAAGCAACTGCTTCAGAGGTAAATGTACATTTTCTCCAAGCAAGTGTTTGTGCTTCACAATAATTGAGTACGAGGTGTCCAGACAACCTCACAGTGTCATACCACATGTCGGAGGAGTAAATTCGAACCTCTCTACATGCTTTCTTAAGACAAAAACTAGCTGAATAGCAAGCAGTGCCTTCGGTGCTGCCTTCAACCAGGAACGCTTGTTGCTCAGGCTAGAAAGTTACAGGCACAGCATTTGAGCGATATAATTCTGTTTAATGAACTTTTTCCATGAGTCTTGAGTAGAACATTTTATTTAAGAAGGCTCCATTTGTGGCTAAAATTAGCTATTCCTTATTGGTACTGCAGACCACCAGTGATCTTTGCTCACAGCTTCGAGATGGCAGCTACAGCAGCCTCTCACTCTTGAAAATGTGTTAGAAATCACAAACTGGCACAAAAAAATTTGTTGGAACAATCCCCACAGTGGAAATAGGCCTTCTGAAGGGAAAACCCTTGCAGTACTTTTTTTTTTTTTTGTTCCCTCTGGAAAAAAAAACATTTGCCCAAAGAAAAATGCTGAGCAGGAAAATAACTCCGGTAAGAGTTTAAAAAATAAAAGATATTGCTTATAATGGAAGAATTTCAAAACACCTGTCTGTTTATTCTATCGCTGACTTGGCTCCTGAGGATTTTCAGATTTTTCCTAGCTAACACCTTCTCCAATAAAGTCAGAGGAAATAAGCATCTGGTACACAAAGCCACATGAGGGAAATGCCCAACTGTTCTGCTCAGTATCATGTGAATACGGGGAACCCCGGTGCCGGCAGAGCCCCCAGTGCTCCTCGTGCACCGCGGGGGCTCAGGAGAGCTGGAGATCATTAACACCAAACCCCGCAGAGTGCCGCAGAAGCAGTGGCTTTCCCGGCCTCGGTGGCCTTCAGCTCCTTCTGCAGAGCTCGGCGGGCATCCTTTCCCTAATAAAACTGGAAAAGGCAATAAGGTATTTTCTTTTTTGCTGGACAATGCCTAGGGAAAAGACAAGGATGTCTTGTTTAAAGGTCAGAAAGGGGGAAAAATGACCTTCCTCGATTTCCAGTGGTACACAATCTACTGCAGGATTTAATCCTAACCCACCTGCGTCTGGTCGTAGGTGCCAAGAGGTGCTGATGGGGTTGAGATTACAGTCCTCTTCCATGAAGGCGTTCAGCTGCTTCAACATCCATCGTCATGTGCAGGACTCGCCCCGGGAAGTTGGACCTGCAAGTCTCTCAAAATAAGGAGAATGTTGAGCTCTTCATGCTCCCTTTACCGAGGCTGAAGCAGCAGGAGCTCTCAGAGCGAGCTCTCCTGAGCGCAGGGTTTGCTCCCTTCGGCAGCGTAAGGGGAGCAGCAGCGTTACCCCCACCGGCCCCACAAACTGTTGATCTGTCTCAAGGGTGCTTTGCTCTCCAAGGGGATTGGCAAGTGCTCCTGGCCATTCCAGAAAGGCAGCCTGCATTCAGAAGGATTCAGAGGCTTTGGATGTCATTAAGGTAAAATTACCATCAGATTTATGGGAAAGTGTAGAAGCGTAGATTTAAAAAAAAAAAAAAAAAGCTCATCTGAAACCAATTGTACAAGAAGGAAAACAGTGAACGAGCTTGCAAATTCAGCAAGACAACTCTAAGCCCCCCGCTATGACATGCCTGGAGTATGGAGGTCAGCAGCCACTCCCGGTGCCAAGTGGCAGGGACCTGTGGGAATTGGAACATAAGAGGTTAAAAACGCTGGTGTCTGCTTGTCTTGTGGGTGGAGATCCTCAAGGTCTTCCTGAGAGCAGCAGCAGGAGAAAGTCTTGTGGCGGTGGGATGGTCCTGTTGTGGGTACAGATTGCAGGAATGAGCAGATAAATGGTTTCTGTACAGAATCTTGAAGGCCACGGTGCCCAGAGTGAGACCTTCCGCTTGATTATCCATGAAATGTACATTAAAGTTGACACTCCTGAATATGATAAGGAGCTTAAAGAAGGATATACTAAGCATATATGACCACAGCACTCAACTCTCCACCTAAATCACGTTAAAACATCACCCGGGGGGCGGGCAGATTAGGTTATGAAGGACATTGATGAAAGCATCCCTCAGGGAGAGAAGAGACTAGAGACCTAGAAGAGAGAGCTGATGGGCTGTGCTCCTCTTCCCCCACCAAGACAGGGACGCCTTCTTGGTAAGCATTGCGCCTTCACCTTCTGCTGAAGAACACCCGGGACAGCATTTATGCAATTTTTTCACTGGCACTAGTATAATATATTAGCGCTATTGTAGCTAGTGCGTTTATCAACGGCAATTCCAAATCCATTATATCTGTCACTTCAGTACGTTGGTTATCTTTTCAACTTTGTGAAACTGTCTCAGCGAAAGTCCCTTGGAGAGGCTCTCATGTACTCACAACGCAAGAGGACCATCCTCGGGTTCTTCCAGACGTAGGCAGGAAGCAAAGCACCGCCCTGGACTGACAGCCTGGTTTCCTCATCAGTCAAAATAACATCAAGATTTTTCATCTGTTGTAGCTCCTCTGTTCCCCGTGAGCAGCGATCAGTTCCCCCTCCCCCCCGCCTTCTTCCCCAGTTTTGTTTGAAGCTGGTAAGTAGGAGAGACAGCCCTCTGCGCTTCCACCAGCGGGAATGACACAAACCCTTCCCAGCGAGGAACCCGCAGGGATTTTTGTTCACAGCGAGGGAATCTCTCCTTTTTTCTGCCATTAGCAACTGCCGCTGAGACGCTGCTACGCCACGGAAGGTTATTTACAGGTAAGCAGGGGCGAAGAGTGAGAAAACACAGGAATCGACGATTTGAAGACAAATTCTTCCATGCTGTTAGCCGAGGTGTGAAACGTGCAGCAGGTGAGAGCTCAGCAGGAGTCCTTCGAAGGCGGCGAAGGCAAATCTGAGCAATGCGATGTCAGGGTCACTGTTCTGAGCACAGGCTGGGACAGAACGTCCAAGTATTTACCAATTTACTAATGAAACTCTAAGTAAGCTTCTGGGTGCTTCCTAAATCTACAAGCTATAGAAGTGAGCAGTATAAAGGTGTACGCACGTGCAGATGCACACAAGTGCATACGGTAGAGAAATGTGGATCAAACCACCATCATTTTATACCCCACGAGAAAGGCGGGGGAAGATTCTTCCCTGAGGAACCCAGTGAGATCAACACCTTTGGAGCTGATGTGCAGACTGCTCGTCAGCAGCCACGGAGGAACCAAGCGAAGCCAGTCAGTTATCAAAAGGCATCAAATAACCCTGGGAGGTGTCCGTGGCACTGAAAAAAGCGAAAATACGGACTGACAGATCAAAGAGCCAGACCAGGCCCACGGGCGCACCCTTTCCCATCCCACGACCCACAGACACAGAGAGGAAAGCGCTGTCTGGCCCAGCAGACGGATTCATTTGCAGAGGTTCACCTGCAAACAAAAATTCCGCCACCGTGCAGAGGATTAAATTCCATGACCGTGCTCCTGCTACGCCGAGGCGACTTCTCTCCCACAGCCGTAACAAGCAAGGGGCGGCAGATATGACAGAAGATGCTGCCGTCGATTTGATCTGAAGTGATACCGATTTCTTTAAAAGCCATCTCTTGCTATAATCAAAGGTATTAAGTCTAAACAAAAGGAGCTAAACAGCAGAATGTGAAGTGTGCTGATCTGATGCTGGTTACCTTAAGCGTGATCTGAAGCATCTTTCCACTTAATAGAAAACCTCATCAGTCCTAACTTGTTTATCATCTTTCGCTGCTACACGAAGCACTAACAGCTTCCCTTTAAACTGTAACTCGGGACAGGTCAGAGCCAGCGAGACATCCCCGAGTAGTCAGAAGATGCTAGACAAGAACTCAAAACCTGCCTAGATATGCCAAAGTTAACGATGCTCACACTGCCTCCTGCCAGCACACGCCATTCCATAAGCAAATGGAGGATTTGGAGACTCCCGTAGTGTCAATCCTGGCTAATTTCAGAAATATTTGGAGATGCTTTCTGTTGTAAACATATGTGATAGTTTTAACTTACTGAGACTTTCCATATGGTACATTCCTATTCTTCTCGCTATAAACAATCATGGGGGGTGTCAAAGTAAATTTGGAAATAAAGGAAACAGCAATTCTAGGTTTCTCACACCAATAAACCAGAAGAAAGTTATTTCATTGTACCAGAGAAACTACAGGATTGTGAACTACAATCACAAGACACCAGTTTGTAGTAACTTTTCTTCAATGCCACCTACCTGTTAGTGGGTGGACATTGTTACCGGTCTTGCTGCTCCTGAGAATCACCAAAAGAAATTCTTCGTGAGTCAGACGTGGGAACCTGGCACATCACGGGTACGAAGCTCTGGCTTTCTTTATGATTAAAGCTGCTCCCTACGCCTTCAGACGGATCCCAGCCCAACACCATTATTTCTAGCAGGACCGTAATGAAAACTGCCAGGTCTGTTCACGTGTATTTTTACCAGAATATTATCCGAATTTTAAAAACTTTAAATAAAATAACACCCTTTGTTCTTATGAATAAGCAGTTACAGAAAATGAAAGTATCTGCAGATAGGCACTGGCTAGAGCATGATTACATACTCGTTCCACCTCCAATCTCTGTTTTGTAGGTAAAACCAAGCAGAACATCGGACATTTTTTGTTACTGAAAGACTTCAGCACTCAAGGTTGTATCACCATAACCATAAGAACGTGTGGCAGGTATGTAATACGCGTGGTATAGCACTACCCTCTCCCCCTTCCGTCAAATCCCCCTCTTAGTCCTACAAAGTGACCAGCTTTAACCAATCATCGACTTTGAGCCGCACTTCTGCGTTCTGGCGAGTTATTTCCCTGGCGTGGCACCTGACAAATATTAAAATATAAGCTACAGGATTAAATAAGATTTTATTGTCACATTTAACTGCTTTGTCAGAGATGTACATTTTGCAGGTTTCTGTGCGGAATAAAAATAAAAACGGTAGTTGCCATCTTGTCAATTCTGATTTCGACATACACACATCTACACCACCTGAACCACAGGCGCTTGCAGACAGCCAGCGATAGACCACCAGGGCAAGTTCTCTGTCAAACAGACTGCAACGCTCGAAGACAAAAACGCTTTAAGTTAAGGCTAATGAGAATAATGTAAAACAGTTAAAACAGACCACTAGATGTTTAAAGGTGGAAATACTCGATAGAAGAGTGGCAATTTTAACACCTCATTTTTTCCAAAGTCATCTTGCTTAATTTAGTACAGGTAAGGAAAGGCTAATGAACAGACTTTTGCCTACATATACAATACATACTGAAATTTTAGTCTCTTGTAAATCCGGTGTATTTAAACTTTTAAGCAACTGCTTTGTTCTTCTGGGTGTAAACCAAAGAAGCGGTTATTCACACCTCAAAGTGATAAATGCTTAAGATAACCTCATCTTAAAATGTAGATTTTCTCATTTACAGATCAGGGATTAAGTCCAATAATACAAACTTCTGAGTGGCACAATTTCACATATTTTGGGCAACGTTAGCGTACAAGCAGGATTTAAATAAAAATAAGTGCATCCAAACATGAAATTCTCTAAATATACCACACTTCATTTGTCCCAAATGGCAATTTTCTGACAAGAGCTGTAATTCAAATTAAAATAATCATTTAAACATTTCACCACTCTCCAAACAATCTTCTCCTACCCTATCCCCTATTTATTACATAAAATAACTCATCTAGAAGCGTAAATCCAATATTCAGATGCAAATAAAATGCAAGAAGCAGTCTCTGATGTTTGTCATTTGCAGACTCCAAAGTCCAATCATGATGGAATTTACTACTTCTGTCAGTCATTTACTCCTGTATGTGCACTTCATACTTATGCTAAAATAACAAATGAGACAATAAATGAGGCTAGTGTGGCATAAAGTCATTGTAAACCCAGCGAAACCAGAATAATTATATTTATGACATTCATTTGGATGATTTACCAGTCATCCCACCCACCCACCCTTTACAGAAAAAAAGGCAACCGTCATTTTAAGTGATACACACATTCTGCTAGTAAAAAAATTGAAACAAACCCCTTCTCTGTTAAAAGAACATGCCGATAGAAGAAGGTAGACCATATCTGTTCCAATCAGGCTTCTCAGAATTATCAAAATTTCTCTGCTTGCAAAGGCCAATTTGGCTTACCATAGAAAGCTATTTTGAAGGCGGCTGATATATCTATTCCCTTTCAAAAATTAAAATTCAAGGCATGATAGTGCAAGAGGTAAGTTTTGATTTGAGAACATTATTTGTAGACTAACTGTGCTTAGTTACTACATCCCAATTTATTGTCTTAACGAAAATACGGCAACAAAAGCTATAAGATCTCTATAAATTTCATTTTGCCTAAATTTACCAGTACATCCATGAACCTCATCAGTATTAGTACAACTTGATTATCCTAATGATTCCATTATAAAACTTGCAAAATGTATCACAACGTGAATAAACCATCTAGTGCAAGTCTTCTACATTTTGTGTGCACAGTAATCCTGTGTAGTTCATTTCCTCCAGGTTAAATCCCCAAAATCTCTCTGTAACAATTATGAAAAAACAGTGTCGTGGATTTTTTTTTCCCCCCTATCAAATCTGAGAAGTTTGAGTGTTCCTGGAATCACCATCAGGATGCGCTGAAGGTCGCGAATCCCTTGTCTGTGAGTATTCACTGTCAGAGGACTCTGTAGGTTCAAGCAAATTTTCGTAATCACTGTCTTCTGATTCGTCAACAT
>NW_009650176.1:4402566-4420923 GCF_000708025.1 Charadrius vociferus
AATATTTCAATCCTGCATTTGTGGAAACATAACTGGAAGAACCTACTGCTTGAGGTCGAGGCATAAAAACACTGCTTTCTAGGAGACCATGACCCACAGTACTTTCTTGATTGGTTGCATTGAAATCGGAATACGGAGGGGGAGGATCGGAGACATCTGAATCTTCAAGTGTGCAGCCTTCCACAGCAAATCCAGTGTAGGACATTCGTGGAACAAACATAGGTTCCAAGTTATCTGTTGGCATTTGCCTGCTTAAAATTGCTTGCTGCATTCCTACAAAAGCAAAGAACATTACTGTACTTAACGCTTACTTTGCAATATACTTGACATCACCTAGCTGTAACGTACCCCACCCACCCAGCCCTTACTCGTTATCTCTTCTTTCTTTCTGGTTGTTATTATTAAATGTTCGTCCCTGGCACTGCTTTCAAACACCCGCACCAGCTCTTTTCCTCTTGGTGCCCCCTACTCATCTTTGGCAATTTTCGTATTGATGACTGTATGAGACACTATCCCTAACATCATGCCAAATCTTGCTTATTACTACATCCTACTCTTTGAGCTTGACAGAGAACATCTTCCTTAAATTTAGCAGTACATCCATGAAACTCATCAGTATTAGCACAACTTGATTATCCTAATGATCCTATTTCAAAACCAAAATGCGTTCGAAAGCAAATAAACTAAGTGCAAGCGTGCTACATTTTTATGTGCAGTCATCCTGTACAGTTCATTACCTCTGGTGTAAGTCCCCTAAAACCACAGCTACAGGAAGTTTCCATAACCTGTTGCTCTTTCCACCTCATCTTCTCACTTTATTTCTCTGCTCTTTCTCACATCAAAACGAAGCTATGCTAGGGCTCAGCGTGCCTGCTCCTTTCCACCTGTGTCTTATTCAATACTCAAAGCTTGACTCAGTTTTCATCAGACCAATATCAGCTTTTACTGTTGATATTACATCTTAAAAATCACACTTCTGTACTTTCTCTTACAACGCCCCTTGTGCTAGGGGACAATCTCATGAACACCAGCAAGGAAGTTAACTTGCCTTCTTCCCTCAAATTATTATTTAAAAAACTTTCCCTCCCGATGGCTACGATTAGCCTAGCAGGCTGCTGAGACCACTGCCGATCACGCTCACCTTCTGCGAGCCAAAACATCTGTACTCACAGGACTTCTCACGTTTAGACTGCTAACCAACTAGCTGAGTCGGAATCATCTTTTGAACCCGTTTCTAGATCCCTGGCACAGTGATCCGCAATCAGGGCTCTCGCACTGGCGTAATACTGGTAAGGTAAAAAAGTGGGACACAACCACTGAAATCTGTTCCCTATGCAAAGCCACACATAACGGGTAAACCCACCACTTCCAGGTTTTGACTTTTCTTTAAGTAATCGTACAGTTAGACAGTTGCTATAAATAGATTTGCCCAGTAAGGACGGCGTCTCTTTCCAATCCATGTGGTTTTAAAAATCAAAGCAAGACCAAAAGCCACAGATAGGTCTCGCCTTTAAGGATTTCACAGCGACTCTGTGTTTCATAATGAATAGACGGTAACATAAGCACTACGAGGACTGAAAAAAACCAACTCAACAGCTGAAGAAGTGGTTAAAGAACAATTACAATGGTTAACAGTCACATTGGAAAGGCACATCAAGACGAAGCTCCCCCAGCTCTGCACTGGAACTATACTCGCATTAACAACCTAAATAATGGAATTTAATCAGCACATGCTTATTAAAATTGCAGATAGTGCTATGCTAGTAATAATTTGAAAGTGATCTTAAATGAGATGATTTGGAAAATAATTTAAGACGACATGCACAGGCATAATAAACCGCACAAACTAGAAAATGAGGAACAGTTACACCCTTCTGCAGAAAAGAAACAGGTTTACTGTTGATTTATGTAAATATAAATTATCAACATGCATTAAGTATGCTCAGCTGTTGAGAAACAGGTAAGTATTATTTCAGTACATACTGTAACGGTTAAGACTACAACTGGAATACTGTCTCTAATTTTGAACCCCACAGTTTAAGAAATAGGGAAAAACTGGAGAAACTGTACAAAAGAAAGGTCTAGATATCTTGACTTGAGGAAAGACTGCAATAACTGGGATCATTAGAGAAGACTGAAGAAACAGTTTAAGTCTTAAAATGCACCTAAGAGGCTGCTGTGGGAAGGCAAGCCGAAGGCAGCTTAAGTTGAGTATGATACATTAGACATGAGGAAAAACTTCCTCACAGAAGGTTTGTTAAGCACTGGGATAGACTTAAGTTTTTGACTGGTTTCTAACCGGTTATTAACCTCCAAACATCTGTCAGAATTGACATGGGTATATGTAAAGCTGCCTTGCAGCTAGGCGATAGACAAAATGGTATCAGCTCTACTTACTGTAACACCACACTTCTGGAAAAAGCAAAAATCAAGGCTGAAGAGTTCCTGTAATCACGTCAATGAGATATCTCTTCGGTACTAAAAAGAGCATATTCCCTCAAGCGGCTACATAACAGCACTCCATTTTTGGTCCACAATACGAGAACTGCAGTGGGAGATTTCCTGGCATCTGGGAAGTGCACAGCACTCGCTAACCCTAGGACATGCTACTACATGTACAAAATTATTTCAGCGACCTGGCGAGTAAAGTCGCAACTGACTTTTATACTATATTGTTAAATTCATAGCCTGTTAACCAAAAATTAAGAATAACAAACTTTCAGACAACACTACAGCAGGAATTTGGATCAAATGCTCCCTTTTCCTCCAGCTCAGAGAATGATTAACTAGAGCATTTAACTCCCTAAAACCAAGGAAATTCTCCCAATATTGAGAAAGCGAGAGAACAGAAGGCCAGCTTCACTATTTAGCTACTCACGTCTAAAAATATTGCAGAGATACAAGCTGCATGTTTGCTTCTTGGTTCAGCCCTCTCACATGATTATCCGCTCTGGCATAAATTTTCAGTTCGGCATTTGCATCTCGCTGGTAGTATCTAGAGGCTAGCACCGACTGCTCTTCCTCCTCCTCCTCCCCCATCTTTTGCCATATGGGCTGGGATCAGCTCCAGTCACACTAAATACCCATCTCTACTTCTCGCTAGCTCCCGTAGTAGCAGTTCCCTGGCTGTTTCATCTGCAGCCAAGCAGGAAAAAACAGTGACTCACGCCCCTTCCATCTTTCCAATGGTCTGTGGCTGATGCTGCTCTTTGCCTTATCTTTGAGGTTCAGAGAAGGAAGAACCTTAGAGGAGTGGGCTGACAGATCAAACTTTGCTCTAAAATGCTCATGTGATAACTACCTTGCTTCCAGGAGAAAATAAAAATATCCCGTCATAACATCAAAGGGGTCTATTGCACAATTTAGGGTGTTAACTCATCTAAACCGTCTTTCAGTCTCAGACACAGCTTTAGATAAGAAGATACACAAATAATAAAAAACACCTTGTAGCTAAACTTACAGAATTTGATTATTTTCCTATCATTTCAAAACATGGAAAAAAGAGGCCGTGTCTGCTGAAATATGTCGTTTTCTTATGAATTATTTTCTTGTTTAAATATTACTTCTCATTTGCCTATTCTCTGCTCCTACTCTCTACCTTCAGTCTTCCCTTACGCTTGCAAATGAATTTAGATCATCAGTGTCTCCTTGGAAATGTCCAGGCTCTTCACAAAACCTACCTACTGCTAAGCAAAAGTCTCCTGAAGCCACATTCAATTTTTAGGAAGGAGGGAAAGTGTGGCAAGGAGCCAAGTATGCTCACACAACAGGTCTCACTGATTCAGAAAATTATGGAGCAGCAAAAGAAAAAAAAATAAATACGAACATACACTTTTTACTGGTTTTCCCTACCAGTCCTAAATGCATGCTATGAAATCTTGCACTATTAATACAGAATACAGAACCAACTCTAATAAAAATGTGTATTTTGAATGGGACTTACTTGCAACATGGAAACTTATAGCAAATCAACTCCATACTAATATAGGTAACCAAAACACAGCAGAAGTATAATTTCTGCATTCAGAGCTTCACTAGAAACAGAAGACCACCGTGCTTGTATTGCCTTGAATAAATTGGGCTTCCCCCAAAATGAATCCCCCCCAACACACTGCAAGGGGGATGATATTTCAGTAGCTTCATGGAATTAAAACTAATACAGGTTGAAATCCCTATCAGTGACGATACGGTACTTGAAATAGGTAAGCAAATTCCAACAGTATTCTGCATTCAAACAGTTTCTTCCACTTTCTAGCAGGTACTCCCGAAGATAGGAAAAAATGGACTTTTGGGAACATTTAGTTCAACATCGAAAAGTGATATTCAATGCTAATCATGTCCACCACTAAGTCATCAAATAATGAAAAGAACGCTGACTAAATTAGGAACCAGTAACCCACCAGAAGTGGGAGAGGAGCACAAAATCATAGATGGTCTCCTCTAAATCAATGGTGAAGAATCTTATGCATCCGCTAAAAGCTGCAAGGTCAAAATATCATTTAGACAACACTTCAGATGATCTACATCAATATTCATCACTTAAGCACTCACTTTCCTTCACCCAGTTTGTCTGGTGTCCAGTAACAGAACTGAATAATAACTTAATTGGTGCTGGGCTTGTATTTGGGGATAGGGTTGGGAAGTGGGAAAGGGAATAAAGATTTCAAAAAAAAGCATTGATAGCTACTGGCCTGTAAACGCGGTACCCTGTTTCTATGTAATACTTCAAAAAAGGAATCTCTCCAGGGTTTAGATTTGCTTTTTCCATTCCTGGCGTTGCTCCACTTTTCCTTTCCTACAACAGATCTTTTCCTGTGTTGTTTCCAGAATTTACTTTCTCGTTCTTTACCTTTGTCTCTCTCCTATGTTTTGAGTTTCCTAACATTGAACGACTCCTACAAAAATATCTGCAGTACACATACTTTCACAGTTCATTCAATGTAAATCCATCATATGCCCTTCTCAATGTGTTTTTTTTTTATTTTGCTATGAGCTATCAGGAAAACAACTCAAAATAAGTCAACAGTGTTCTGTCTTCACAAGCTTCTGCTTCTGAAACAAAAAAATAAAAGGAAACTTACTTATTTCTTGTTCTTTTTCATTTTTCTTTTGTGCGATTTGCCTTTTTAACTTGTTTACATCAGCTTGAAAAGATTCAACAACACGTTCGCTTTTTTCTACATCTATACATACTGCCTAGGAGAAAAACATAAGATATGCTAAGATTTGCAAAAAGGGAAAAGACTTCCATGACAACATTAATAAAGCTCTTACCAAACAAGAAGCCATTAAAAGCACAAAACTAAGAGCAGGAGTTAACTATATCAGAGCATATTATTCAACCTGAAGATTGTTTTCTTTACTGGCTGTTGCCAAATCTCAACTGCTGCATGATAGGAAAAGCATTTCCAAATAATTCATCAGTACAGGAAGATTTGTAATAAGATACAAAAGTAAGTTACTCCTATTTGGTGGAAGAGACTCGACCTTTTGTGGGTTTTTTTTTTGTTTGTTTGTTCTTTGTTTGTTTGGGTTTTTTAAAATTTTAAATACACTGCTGTTAGCACAATAATGATACTATGGTAGCATGGTTTTAAAATGTAGCGTGAAGATGAATGCTTTTTCTACTAGACCAAATTCCAATTGGGGTATGAAACAGTTGACTCAAGAGACAACTGTTCCAAACTGATCTCCTAACTGATCTCTCTATTAAAAAAAAAAGACCCATGGATTTTTCAACAAGAATTTCCTATACTGGTTAGGAAATAAAGGTGAAATTTTCATAGAAGGATCTAAGTTTAAAAACAGGTCTGGATAATATTAATTTATTTTTTAATCTAAACATGTTATACTAGCTATTGTTTACTTCTTCAGAAATTAAGTATTGGTCATTATCATTAAACATTAACATTAAACATCAGTTTTAAAGAGTACACAATTCTAAAAGCACTGATGCGTCTTAAACAGTAAGTCACCAGCCATTTACTGTTTCTTCTCCAAAAGGTTACTGCTAGTGATCTTACCTACAGAGCTGAAAAACACTAACCATGCTTTCAGTTCTATATCTAATTTTTAGAATTTTATAAAGTTTGAACCTTCCCCTCCCATCTAATTGGTGAATAATGCAAATACACGTGTCTCAGCTGCTTTAACAGAAAACTTATTTCCAGTCCTGTAATATTCTCCGTGAAACATTCACTTTAAAGGTAAAAGTTTCTCCAGTTAGCTAACACCTAAGTTACTTTTAAGCTCTGTAAACAATGCACAGCAGCATGATTTGCATGGTGAAATACAACAAAGTGATACTTTTAACAGGTAGGAAGACAACTCCCTGATGATGTTACATTTTCCATTTTTCCAGACACTAATTCAAACAACAGCAAGAGAACGAAAGGATATATGCACTCTTGGCAAAGACAGCGTTACAGAATAATACCATTAGCTAATGGGATAGGCCTCTGAAAATAAATTTTCATGTCTCCTGAAGCTGGCATGAAAGCTGTCTGCCTTCTCGATGCGAGTTACCCATCTTATAAGGCAGGTTAGAAAGCAGCAGCTTCCACGGGGAAATAGCAGATCTCCCGTGCAAGCAGGGTCAGGGGATGGTTGGAGCGATTACTGCCTTGTTCTCCGCTATACGTGCCAACCAACAAAGCTAAGCCGGAGCAGAGAGACAAATCCCTCCAGGGCAGATGTAAGGGGAAAGCCTAGAAATAATCTGTGACTACAGCACAATTAGCAGATGTGTGCGCTCCCGAGGCAGCACGGCTACGCTGCTCTTCACATAGGACAAGCTGTGAATTGACAAGCTTACATTTAGTAGATTTGACACTCAAGGCACTTTCAGATGCTTTGCCACATTTGGAGCAGAATTCACTCATGCTCTACACAAAACATTCACAAGTTTTAACTAACAGATGGAGCTCTTTGCTGCATGCTACATACCAAGAGCCAGGAGTCATTTTTAAACTCACACAGGCAAGCTTTTAAACCTGTGCAAATCCCTACAGCCTTCAGCAAGGCTTTTCTTCAACGCGTACTCTTAAAAATAGCTAGTGTCTCCCAGAAATCACTAAGCATTAAATCATTCTTACTTGCAAAAGAGAAAGAATTGATGATATTCAGATCAACCACTTTTACAGCAGCCACTGCAAATGCACACATTAAATAGAAACTGGCACTTTTCATTATTAAAGTCAGACTTACTTTCCTACAGTTCATAATAAATCGTTCATGAGGTCTAAAAATCTCCGTCTCCTCCACTCCCGGTTTAAGCAAAGGACAAACAAAAGACGCCACATACATACTGACCAATATTAAGTAAAGGAAGTTACCTGTACTTTTTCCTGAAGTGCATTATAAACCTGATATATAGCCCTGATGTCCTTCATCACTCCATCTTTGTCAAAAAAATCAGTACTAAAAAAAAAAAAAGAAAAGAAAAGCAGAAGTCATTAGTTAGAAAAGACAACACAAGTTTCTAGCTCATGCTGGTTTTGAATTGCTGTTAAGCAGTCTATCACTATATTTCTAAAATGTATTTTATTTTATATTACTAAAAATGTACGATACTCTCAAGAACCAACATCTGGACAGCAGCATATTCAATACCAAAAATTCCTTCTGGAACAATAAAGTCCCATTTGAATGAGATTAAACGTGCAGAAATCTTTACGTTTGTATAATTTCATTGTTAATAGGCAGAAGAGCTACTCTGTATTTACAGCATTTAATTAAAATTACTGAAGAAAAACAACAGGATTTCAACACTTCCGAGTCAGTTCAAGTTTTAAATCAAGCTTGCACACAGAATTCCTTGGGGGGGCGGGTGGAAATCAAGTACGAAACTTCCAGTCAGAAGTCCCACAGCACTGCCTGGCTGTACCAACTCTGCTTTTCTGATTAGTGCACCAAGTCAGCTTTGCTCTTCTTAAAGATTCAATTCTAAGCAGGACAAAAGGGCGCTGCAAACTAACCATTCTCCTTCAGAACTATTTTTTTGCTGCTTGAAATGTGTATTTGTAGTACTCATTGGAAGGTACAGAACACAGAACTTGATGACTGTACTTCATTTGCAAAGGAAAAATCCTTACCCATGTTCCTTAATAACTTTGGCATAATTCTGAGAAGTATTTGGCACTGAAGAAACTTTGTATTCCTGTTGACTAGTGTTGCCTAGATTAGGTATAGTAAGTGACACCCTTTGATTATACCTGTAGAGAAAGTTTAGAAAGACTTCTTAATTCATATTCAAAAGGTTATTTACAATAGCCTTGATATCATCCCATTTCCCTGATGATCACAACTCATCTAATTTTAAAACTTCTGCATTAGGTTTATTAGAAAAGCTGCAAAATACTCAGAAGTTACGTTCAAAATAAATGCATGATCAAAAACTCTCTTGAGAGAGACTGACCTCCGCACCTCTTAGAACCTTTTAACTGTGCATTCAAACTACCACAGATACAAGAAGGGTGAAGCAACATGCAGGTCTATTATAAGAAACATGGTACTAACATCTGATTTCTCTTAAAATATTTTTTTGCTGTTGTTGTCTGAAGATTCAAAGATTGAAAAGAACTTTTGCTCACCCCAAAGCTTTAATGTACAAGCTACTTGCACAGAAAAAAAAGAAGCTGTCATCACTAACAATTGTACCCCAAGACATCATTTGACAAACACAAAACCTTCTTTACGTGTAATTGTACCCACTTCAAAATAGTTTAAAGAACAGCAATGAGAAGCAGAACAAAAAAATAAGGATTGGTTCATATGCAAAGACTGCTTACCTTCGGTTTGGTCTAAAAAGCACATATTCTAAAGCATGTGTTGAGTTATTTGCAGTGGAAATGAAGCTGAAGAGAAGGAAGACAAGATCAGGCACTCCAAGAATGTGTGTCAGCTGTTTATGAATGATGTGCTCTCTGTATGACATTTGCTGCTGAGTGTTTCTCCTAAATCTGTACCATCCAATAACGTTCTGTAATTGAAGTACATCAGAAAAAACCAAAGTGTTAACTGAGAGATACAGATTTACCTTCTGATAATAAAGTTGCTCAAACTGTGGTATCACGTGACTCAGCCAACAGCTTTATTACAACAAAATTGGACTGAATTACTAGAGGCTTGCACCTATTAAATAGCCCCAAACAAGTGACAACCTGTTACAACACAACTATTAATTGCTCAACTTTACTGTGGTACAAACACCTGTGTGTCCTCAGTGGCATCCAGGATCCCACTTCCAATATACTTCAACCGTTTAATTTTAGCAACAAACATTGGAGCATCTTTAAATTATTAGACCTGAGCTGTTTTCAAACACAGCGGATGTGAGTTTTCTTTAGCCTAAATATTTCAACTGCCTATTCACTTGTATTGATTTGTAAGACACTTCCTGTGCTTCACAAATGTATTTGCAAATTCATGTCTGTTTATGAGACATATGAGACTAATCTGCTGTGTACAATAAAATTATCTCATTGCGTATTGAATTGTGAAAGATTTGTATGCACATCACAGAAGACCCATTTTCATTCAATGATTACTTTGAATAAGGCATTAACATCCTTTATTTCATGTAAACTAACATTTGATTTAAGAGATTAATGAAAAAGGACACATCATTAATAATTTGGTTTCGGAAGAGTCCCAGGAATAGGCACTATCATGTAGCGATGCATGTATACACTCAGTGGAATAAAGCAGATTCTACGTATTAAACAATATAACTCCCAGGTCAAATAAAAGAATTGAAAGCATTGTTTTTAACTTTTTATAGCAAATCCGTACTATTACGTAGTCTGAATGTAGTAAAACGTGCTTAGTTTGCTAACAAAAGAGAATACAACACTGTCTTGGTTCCTAGACAGCAGTATTTCTTTCCTTTTTGATGTTATGACAATTAATGTCATTAAATCTGTGATGCTTTAGCCACATGACACTTGCAAGTTTAAATTTCTCCAATTTTGCCTGCTTTCTTACTGCAGATAACACATCTTGCTAGACTCTCCCTGCAGGGTAGGTCCTAATAAAATAAAAGTCAACTGAAAACTAGTGGGAGACGAACATTTTTTAATTATGTTTTTTGCCTTGTCTCCTGAAGGGGAACTTAATGTGCTCTGTACTGTTCTAGAGTAGAGTTACAGGGTTACAGAATTCGGGATCTGAGACTGGAAACTCACTCCATCATCAGCATAGAGGTGTACCTGTCTGTATGCATAAATATACAAACAACACACCTATGCACTAAGCATAAATACATTCGTATACAGAGAGGAGTTTATTCTGAGAGCATTTGCGGGAAGAAACAGACAAGAAAAAAAACATTACAATGATCAGCGTTGCAGAAGTTGCACAGATTTAGGACTTGCTTCCCTAAAGATCCCCCCTCAACTTAAGCCTTGTCTGTAAGCTGAAGTCTGTAATTCAGGTGGGTAAGACAAAGTCAAGACTGCAAATTCAATTAGCAATTGAGCCACTGTCATCACACGCTTTGCATAACTATGATCAATTGATACAGTAGGCATCCTTACTCAGGCCAGAGCAGCGAAAGTTACGCTACAATCACCTGTAGAGGACAGAAATCCCAAAAGCCCAACGGGCCATGCCTGGACAGTTACCTCTGCTACTACGGAAATGCGATCGGCAGCTCTATAAGCAGCTGCAACAACAGCGGTTTGCTGCTGCTTTGTAAAATAAATAAAACAAGAAAAAAGTTCTTGTTTTAATCAGCCCTACTTTGTACTAGCTCCGGTCTAATCAGACATTAAGAGCCGAATTCACATCCTAGTGACGCTGTCCTGCTAGGTCTAACAACATCCACAGCTGCCACAGATTGAACCATGTAAGTCAGTCGCTCATCCTTTTGCCAGAGCAAGTTGAGCGGTGGATACGCTTCACCACGTAAGGAACCACACCTTCTGCGCGGATCTTTGACAAACCAGTTCCTGAGAATTTCCAAATCAATTATTCGATAATTAGAAAGATAGTGCGCCACAAGTATGGAATGAGATGAAACACTGAAAAAAGGTTTGACTCTTCTCCAAACCACTTCTAAAGTTTAATCTTCTTAATACTAGTTGTGCTACTAACAACAGATGCGTGATGTAAAGCTATGACAACATCTGACATAACTGAGAGATCCGCTGTCCCAGTTTAAAACTGACAGTGCAAAAATTGCAATTACAAGGCAATATCATTACAACTCTTTTAAATGAACACTTTGGAACAGATTTTCACATCAGCTACGTTTTTGTTGGTTTCGGCAGCAGAGCACACAATCGTAATGCTGCATGTTTAACTCAGAAATTTGAGTGGATTAACACTAGCCCTTCACTTTTGGAGACCTAAACTTAAATCCTTGGCATTTCTTCAGGGAATTTAGATGTTGCTCCCAATTTAAAGTAACCTAAGTAGCACAAATCCACCAACTTCTGTACCGGAGAAAAACAAACCCGGGTCAAAAACAAACCCTGGGTCAAAAACAAACCCTGAGTCAAAAACAAACCTTCAGATTTGTGAACAAAAATATTTATTCCAGTTAACTACCTTTTTTTACTTGTTTGCTTTCCAAAACCACTCTTTCTAATTATAGACTGTAATGACTAGAACAGGAGTAAAAGATAGAAAACTTACTTTTCTTCGGTCTTTAAGAATCCTGTCCAAACTCTCCTCATTAACCTTCCCTGCATAGTCATAAAAGCTTGAACCAAAAAGGAAGAGAGAAAGGTAGGTACACAGTTTACACACACATTACACATAAAGTAAATAATTTATACTTTGAGTGCTCTTCGAATAGATGGCATTCTGTACATTATAAAGCAACTTCCGTAGTTTTACCTTTACCAACACAGGTCAGTATTCACACCACCTACTTAAGGTACCCAACTCGGGTGCTATACAGAGCACAGTTAAGACTCCTGCTTGACTACACAGCTAATAGACAGATGCAGTTGCTCACAGAGGAAGGTGCAGAGCATTTAAATTAGACGCATAAGACTAGCTGCTGTGAAAACTCTAACCCCTTTTAAACCACTAGTAGTGAAATACAAGATGCCTGTAATTATTAGTTTTAAAATGCTTTCACTGCACGCATTAGTTTGATGCCTAGTAGTTCGCTGCCAGCCCCTACAACAAGGGGTACGTACATAAATGGACTGTGTGATTTTATTTTGACCAGCATTCTGTAAATCCCTGCTTTGATAATAAGAGGCCTACCTGCCACAGAAGAAAGGAAAGCAGGGCCCTTTTACATGCAACTACCAATCAGTTTCTTGAGCTCCGGTCCTGCAATTAAGACTCACATGATTGGACCCTTGAAGCCAAAACATTTATATAGAGGTCAGCAAGAATCCACAGTATCATGGTCTTTCCATATAGCTCTGCTTACAGAACTGAGGCCTAAACCCTGACATGTTGTTATTTTGAGGACGTGACAGATTTAAGAATTTATAAATCTATCTACACAGACAGGTTTATAAATTCAAGTAGATCACACTTCATGATAAAAGGAAAAACATTTGAAAATAGATTCCTCCTTGACTTACCTGCCAAGTCCTTAGTCTCTTTCAAGAGCTGATATCACTAACACCTAAAGCAGTGCAGGAAAACACTGTTTTAGAGGTCTATGATCTCAACTCTTGTGAGGGGGGTTAAAAAAAACACAACAGAAAATCCTGAGCTCAGTACTTGGCTGGTAAATAAGGGTGGAAATAAAATTTGTTTCAAGATTCAAGTTAGTGAATATTGAGACTACAACTAATTACTAATTTGAGATACTACATAATATTTGTATAATCTTTTCAATTCACGTTCACAATATTTGTACGTTCTTGTAAGTAGCAAATATCCAATTTTTGTCTATGCTTTATAAAATAATTTTCCTATAGGATGAGCAACTTGCACGTAACGAAACACTTCCCTTTGAAAACTGCACAGAGAGAAATCAGTCCTTTTAAAATCCTTGCTTCACATTCAGATCCCATGTGTTAGCAAAAGCATGGGAACCAAGCCTGTTATACTCAACATCAGCAGTGCCAGCTTACAAGAATAGAGAGGGGATGAGCGACAGGGCTTCTCAGACTGACTACATTTAAGTCAAAAGGATAAGACAGAACGCCCCAAAATCAGCATCTGCTACAACTAACGGAGCAGAGAAACCAGCATCACACTCGGGTACTGATAAAAAGCTACATGAGCTGTGAGAGTTTTCCCCGTGCTCTGAAGTAAATAAATTCATCAGTTTTCTTGTGCAGAAAGCATGCAGTGAAATACAGACTTCTTCCCCTTCCTCCATCAGCTCAGTTACTAACAACCAATTTCTTGACTGGGGAGAAGCAGCAAACGTGATCGGTTTTGATATGCGCTGCACAAAGCATCACTAGGAATCACACAGAGTCTACCAGACACTGGGATATTATCTTGATGTGCAGAGTCTCTAGCATTTAAATCACTGGGTTAAGAGTACCCTCTCTGTAATTATCAGATGGCAAATGATAGACTGCAGCTTTTCTTTCTAATGTAACTAATGTCAATCATAATATCTAAGGTACCATCTCTTCTTAATTGGCTGGAAATCTCTAAATAAAGACAAGAGGAAATTAATTGGGAATTCCTTCTAAAAAGAATTTCTAGACAACAATTTAGAAGCCATCACTGTATAACAAATGAAGACTATAGAGAAAAGCTACATATAAGTAGATGGAAGCTGCTAAGTAGAATATATTAGACTTATATTTAATTTAATTCTGGAGTACACATTCTGGAGCACAGGAGATCAGAAGGCAAAGATAACTAGCAAGTTGAAAGTTTCAGAATAATTAGTTGCTGCAAGTCAGTACAACTAACTACAAAACAACCTGTTAAGCCAGCGAGTTACTAAGGTTAGGGCACACACAGTGTTCTGTGACCCATCATGCCCAAGCAGAGCTATCCTAAGACTACAATAATTCAAATTGGTTTTGACATTCATCCTGATTATCAAGAGTGCTATGGTTTGTCTGACTGCTATCATACCTCCACTAACTACATGTGAATTTCCACATGAGGGGGAAATTCAGAGACAGAGAAATAAGGCTGTACTAGCTACCTCAGCACCCTTTCCAACCCAAGGTAAGTGCTACTGAAACTGTAAACTCATACTTTCATTGGCGTGGTTGGTGCCATTTACATGTATTTCAGTCATATCATCAGATTAGCAAACAATGCAAACATTGGTAGGTACATTTGAAATGCTAATATATTTCAGTGAGCTACCTATTTTCATATTCTGCAGCCAACATAGGAAGACAAGAGAAAATGCTTACCTAAAGAGTTTTGAACAAGGCTCATGGTTATGGATTTCTGCAACAACAAACACAGAGAGAGAGACATATGTCCAACTGCTCAAGGTAAAGAGAAATTACAGTGGCATATCTTGCATGAACTTTCCACATCACAGCTACTGAACAAATAAACATTTGTGTCAGACCACACACTGCCCTTAATGTCTCAACGACACTTGAGGACACAGCACCATACCCGGAAAACTAGCTTCTCTTCCTCTGCCTTTTTACAGAGGAAAATATTTTAACAATAAGCAAGACATACACTTGCTCAGATACATGTAGATATATCTGAGCCTTAAATACATACTTCTGATACTATTTAGTAGTTGTAACCTCCTCACAAAGGCATTTATGATTATTTTTATTTTTGATGCACCCTTCCACAACAGTTTGCTTGCATTCATACACACTGTTCATTACAGAGCAATGAATAAGAAAAGGGATGGGGAAAGGAATCACTGAAATGTTATACATTGGAGTATTTAACCAGGCAAGGAAAACAGAATCTATGATGAGAAAAGGGGTTAAATGCAAGTCCAGAATGGTTAGCTGCAATATATAATTCTGTTATAGAAAGTATTAAAAAGTCACAGCAGTATTTTTTTTTTCATTGAAGAGGTTGTAATAAATGCTAAGATGCTTATTTAAGCAGCAAGGGTTGTAACATGTCAGTAATCTTGGAGAAGAGCGAGAAAAGAGCAAAAATCCCATTCACACTATCTCTGTAACACCAAGCATGACTGACTGTTTTGTGGCATTTAGTACTTCTTTAAAGTTCTCCTCTACACTGACTTTTTACCAAGTACAGCTTATCATTTATTCATATCATTATCCCTTGATCACATAACTTTTGTCTGAAACTGTATTTGCTCAGACTGAACAGCACTTACGTAGCAATAATATTTCAAGCTCCTACGTTAGAACCCCGCTGGAGTTGTTTAGCAACAACTTTGTTTAGACTCTTCCTTCCTGGAGAGTGACTCACCACCTGCTGTTCTGAAAGTCACAGGCTGCTCATGATTGCAATCTCAGCAGAGTCAGAATCAGATCACAATTCCCAAGAACAACAGACTACGCACATTAGCATCTCAGCATATTTAGCCACTATCAAAACAAGGCCCCGATCCACGGCAGGCGTACTGCCTGAGAAACCGTACATCTTCACTGGCAAGAAGTCCTCCTGATGCTGCTGCTACAGTTCCTTTATTTGGAATATATTCAGAGTTGTTTAAAAGTATATCAACACCGTAATTTTACACTGGCATACAGGAATTTGTGCATACGATTTGCTAAACAAAGCCAGGTAACTTTAATTATTCCAGTTCAGACCAACTCCTTCCAGCACATATACTGACTACAACTACTGAGAATACACACTTAATTCTCAGGTTATGACGCTGCTACATAAGCCTTGTCTTTTGAAAAACAGGAAGCAACACGCCTACTGCTCAGAAAACATGAAGCAGCCATCATTCTAAATTTAAGTTTTACACATTGACTTACTTTATCTAGAGATATATATAGTACATATATACCCAAACACCACCACTAAGCTTTGAGACAGCAGACATGTAAGAATGTTAAAACTCATCTGTAACAACAGTGCCACAAAACTGTCAGTCTCAGTTCAGGAGCCGAACTGGGAGTTCAAGAGTTAATGCTGATGAAAAAACACTGAAGTAAAATTTCGGTAAACAAAAAATATCCAGATCATCTGGGGAGGACTGGGGGTGGGTGCGGGGGTGGCGGTGTTTGTGCGTGTGTGTAATTTCTCTTCTCAGAAAATAACTGTAACCAGGAACGTCACAAAAGAGTTATCTAAAAAGGGAATAATTTTTAACACCACGAACACTCGGTTGATGAAACCACACTGAGGCTGCAGTCGTTGACACTACTGTGTTACACTCTCAACAATAACTAAGATCAGTTACCACTGAATAGTCATGTCTAGTTTTGTCCAGACAGACATAGCTACCAGCTGCCTTCCTTTATACAATACCTTGATAGCGACTATATACACACACAAAAAAATCCTATGCCTTTATTTTTTGTAATTTAGCTCAGTTAATTCATTGTAATTAATTGACACTTCACACAGTGATTTTATCAGCCACGTTTCCTCAGGAAAAAACAGAACAGGAAACTACTTAACCTTCTGGATTCTTGCATACACAACCGTCACCACTTTAAGGTGGCAAGTGTCTTGAGATGTAACACAATATAGTATGTACTTTCAGAGACCTTTAGTTCTGTATTGGAAATAACATTTGAGAGTCAATCGCAAGATCTTTGTGTATTAGCTAAGCTTTATTCAGATGCTGCTATGTTATCTAGTATCAGATTCACAAAGCCAGGTATGTACACATTCGGGTTTTTAAACAAGGTTTGTAAGTATTTCAACATCAGGTTATATATATGGGTACAAAAAAAAGACATTTACTTTCAGGGGTTTCCTATTTTCTATAAACCATAGAGCTAAAAAAACACGCAACAGCATCTCACTCATGTCTAAAAACATCTACTTCAACCAACAGCACTTAACAGCAAGATCTTAGATCTTCTTTCACTTTTCACAACAACAACAAATCAGCTGTACAGTAAGTGCATGTGCTTATCAATAAAGTAAATTGTTTGACAAATATTCCCTGGTCAATCTTGCTGTGACAGTTTACGATGCCATCAACTACCAGCCATTCATCCAAACTCCCCATTGAAATTTGCCCCCTTTCAGTATCAGTAAATCAAGAAATGCATTTATTTCATTTTGAACACATGCCTGTATTTAGACAACCATATCAAGCAGGAAATTCCCTGCAGGATCACAAGCCAAATGAATCACTTCTCCATCACGAAATGCAGATAACTGTCTTCAGTGAACGATCTTTTCTTCACAAAAGGAGATGCATAAAATCCCCAAATCTAGCAAAGGTTTATTTCCTTTCCTCATACCTCACCCATGAACACACAAATACTGCAGCAAATATTGTTTTGAGAGACCGGAACATCTTGTGCTGGTCTCACAAGTGAAATAATTCTTACTGAATTGTACTGAAAATTTAAAAAACTGAACAGCACTTCTTTCAGAATTTCTCAAAGTTCTACTACTTACCAATCACTTGTAGAAATTCAGTGTTGCTGATCTGTGAATCGCTGATGCTAAAGGTCTCTTCTTGTCTCACCTCTCCTAGCAGAAATCCTTCCTATAATTTCAAGGGGCGGAAAAAAGAAAGACTAAAAATAGAAAAAAATCCTCCACTGTATACAGTCATTTACTGTAGCTTTCTTAGCATTAAATGGAAGAATTAAACCAAAGATTTAGATTGCAATACATATCTGAGCTATACAGTAGGTATGACCTGTCCCTAGGTTTACCAAGACTGATTTTCTGATTTACCAACATCCTTTCAAAACACTACAGGAACAGGCTGTCCAAAAATAACATTCTACTGAAAATTTCCATAGGTAACACGCAACACATACACAGTAAACCCAGATTACATAAAGAATCAGTCCCAGCTACGCAGGATGTGGTGGATGAGGAGGAGGCCTGAGGATGGTGCACCGCACCACTGCTGCTCCGTTCCTTCAAAGATAAAGGGAAGTGGAGTTTACACCTGCAGAGGCTTACTCAAATTTACATATGGAGATTGGGCTGGACCCTGAACAAAACCAGAGATCATAAAACTCAGGAGATAACTTTAAGTCATCTTTTATTACCCATCCCCACCCAAACCAAAGAAGAAGAAGAGGCAGGAATCGGGTGCTTTTGGCACAAGCACTGAAACGGCAGTGCAGTTTCCTGGTGCAAAAATAAGGCAGCAAACTCCGACTAGAAGTTTGTCAACACACCAGGGATATTTAGAAACACCCCGGTTCTGCATTGTAACCGGGGTTAGTTACCGGGGCGGGAAAGCGAAAGCTACTGCAACGTGCAGGCAAACACCCGTAGCTTTTACACAGCCGTTTGCTGCCTGCAGCCCATTCCCCGCACGCCACGGGAGCCCCACGTCCAGCCCAGCCGTGCCCCACA
>NW_009650176.1:4421745-4438398 GCF_000708025.1 Charadrius vociferus
GCCGTGGGCATCGCCGGCTCGGTGGCTGGCGGGCGTCTTCTAGAGTAGTTTATTTATCTAGATGATACTTGATGATCCTTCTAGTATCGGGGGTGCCTACAGGAAAGCTGGAGAGGGACTTTTTACAAGGGCATATAGTGATAGTACGAGGGGTAATGGCTTCATACTGGAAGAGGAGAGATTTAGATGAGATATGAGGAAGAAATTCTTTACTGTGAGGGTGGTGAGCCCCTGGGGCAGGTTGCCCAGAGAAGCTGTGGCTGCCCCATCCCTGGAAGTGCTCAAGGCCAGGTTGGACGGGGCTTGGAGCAACCTGGGCTGGTGGGAGGTGTCCCTGCCCAGGGCAGGGGGTGGAACTCAGTGAGCTTTAAGGTCCCTTCCAACCCAAACCATTCTATGATTCTGTGATACCGTGGACATACAGTGGTACTGCTCCATAGATACAGCTTTCCCACCCTTTCTTCCCCTCGCTCTTTAATCTAAATCTTTTCTGGTATTAATTACAATATCCTGTCTTTTCCTCCTGAGTCTAGCTGGGATGCTGCATATGAAAGAGAACTGCAGACTTTTCAAGACATTGGAGATGTTGGGGAAATTTGGTAAATAAAATAACTCCATTGGAGTGTTTCTCTTATTCTGTTTTTGAAGTAGACATTGCATAAACACAGCCAGCGATTTGGTGGGTCACTGAATAGTCCTGGCTGTTGGCAAAATGATGGGGAATTTTAATCTTGAAGCCACCAGTTCTTCTCTGGCCCAATTTTGCAGTGCAAATTTCTAAGTTGCACTTGGACAACTGTCATTACACAGAAAGTGAGCTGGTAGTTGTGGTGTATGTTACTAACAAAGGTGCGTTTTATCGCTGAGCTCAGGTTTAACTATGCAAGTTGTGGGTGCTGCTGCCTTTTTTAAAATATGGAGGGCTTTACCTCCCGGAGTTGGTGTTTTGGTGAATTTTAATGTCATGTGGTTAATTTTAATTTAAACAAAGCAAACATGGAATATGAAGCATGTCAGTTCAAAGTGCTTCAGTAAAAGACACTTTGCAAAAGCTGGGGAGAGGACTGATGAAATAAATTTGCTGTGTCTTTTGTACATTTTTGCTATCTTGATTACCTGAGCCTTTGTTTTTTGTAGGTTTGGTGAAGAAAGCATGGTTCGCATAATCAGATGGTTGGAAAAACAAAAGATTCCCCTTGACAGCTCTGTGCTTGACATTGGAACTGGAAACGGTGTTTTACTCATTGAATTGGTTGGTATATTGCAAAGTTTGTGCTTTTGGTACAGAATCAATACTCCAAACACAGTAGTTTAAATACAGTTCTTGCAAGTGACAATAGTAACCGTGGCAAGCTATAACGCAACGTGAAAGGCAAAAAGCAAGCAACCTAAATTAAAACTTATTTTGTGTTTTTTTCCCATCAACAGAACACTGGTTACTGTGCATCAAGTTTTATATTTTCATTTGATTTAAGAGTATAAGTGAAATTAACTCAGTGCTGTTGATATGCCTTAAAGTACATCCTGTCACCAAGACAAGGCATAATTGCAAGTGGCCACCAGGCAGCCTATGGGACTTAGGTGTGTAACCCCTTGCACCAGCAATGGTGGTAGGAAGTTTTAAAAGAGTAGACCTACCAACAGAATGTGTGGGTTGTTCTACTAAAAGGAAATATCTGTGGTTTTGCTAGACATGCTCAAACTTCTGGTTTTTTGGTACTGCCCAGATTGTTAGTACTTCAGATTTTGAAATTTACGGTATTTCTTTAAATCAGTCACCCTGAATATCCCTTATTTTAATTTCGCCTTTCTGTTTTCGTGTATTTATAAATGCTTTTCTTCCCATTGTTGGGTAAAATACTCCCAGGTAAGGAAATTGAGTAATACACAGTAATACTCTCACGTGCAAAACTAGATCCTTTTTTCATGCTCACTTCTGACAGTAATACTCATTATCAATGTAAAAAGTGGTTAAACCCAAGTTTTTTCTGTAAATTACTTAAACAGTTGTTAACACTTCTTTTCAAGAAGTACCCATTTCTGTCAGGATGGAAACCCCTTACCAGATGTGGTCTGAGCTGTTACAGTGTTGTTATACAGTGATAACATAAAAAATACAGCTGTGGTATTTTTTTCCCAGTTTTGATTGAATGCAGGAGAGTTGGTAAAGAAAGGAGCTATCATACTGTAGCGGTTTCTGTTGTGACACATTCTCCATTGGCTCCATTAGTTACTGTAGAAATTGAAAGGGATGGAAGTCAAAGTCAGGTTTAGAATGGATTTTTTTTAACATGGATTTTGATTTTAGAAGAGTTTAAAGCCTTATGGTGATTAGCTGCTACGCTGCAGCACAGGAGAAGTCATATCATCAAAAGTAGAAATTCCTCATCTCATTAAGAGAAATTAATTTTGAAACCTAATAATGGTGATTGTTAAATGCAACGCTAGCTTTTTCATTGTTGAAACATCCAACAGAAAAACCTTATTTTATTAGACTTCAGTTTTGTACTGGCACCACTTAGAAATCTGAAATTGATTTCAATTCTGTAATGGGAAAACAACAGCCTGCTAGCTTTTAAAAACTATTAAACGGCCATAAGAACACCCTCCCCTCTTACATTAAGCACCTCAAAGTACTGTGGTTGCTTTAATAGGATATTTTTAGTCCAGTTCCCATTTGAAAAGTGACTTCAAAAATTGCCCTGTTTATTGTTTCTAAATAATTCAGGATCTCGCTTGCTTAGCTGATGTAAAAGAAATTTTTTTGAGTTAGCTGCTAGGCTTTGAAAATCAAATTAGGATTCTTTTGGCAAGCACATCAGCTGCTGTAGAACAGTTCTGCCTCGATAATATGATAGAAACAGCAATACTGAAAAAGGCAGTCAGACTTCAGTCACGTGGGACATCGGTAGTATCTCTCTAGAAGGTAGCTACTTGAGGGTACGTACCAGATGCTCAGAACAGGAGGCGGTACGGTAGCTGTAGAGTACAATTTGTTGGGGAATATTGGACCCTGGCATGTCATTAACAGTAAAGAATCGTAAATGGGAGTATAATAAGAAAATCACTCTGAAATGCAGCTGGTTCTAGGTGAGACGTTGTCAGTTCCAGGAGGGAATATTGCATAAGAAAGAGGCAGACTAGCCATCTTACAAAGAGGTAATAAATGAAGTGAAAACAAGAGAGACTGCTGTATCCGATGTAAACTGACCCCACTACCCAGCTAGAGGCAAAATATCCAGCATGCTGCTAAATGTCTTATACGTGCACACTGCAGGGATCTGCCCATCTGTAAGCTCCAAGAGAAATGCTGCTGGAGGCTTCCTCTCTTCCTGCTGCCTCCTTTGGGGATCTTGGATACATAAGTGGGATCCCTTGCTGGTTTTGTATGTGCGGTGGACCATGGTCCTACCCCTGCTAACTTCAGAATTCTGGTAGGCTGCGTGGATGACCTAATTCTTCTGCCTTCCAAAAATTCCCCCTCTTTTAGGGAAATGTTGCTTCCACATGGAGCTCTGACCTTCTCTTTTTTTTCTGAGTATTGTGGGAGCCAAGAATATTGGAAAACTTATCTGAAGTGAAAGGTATTCATCTCCCAAGTGAGGGTGTCTACCTGGCAGCCCCAGAAGCCTAAACGTGAGGCAATGCTGATCATCTTGCAAACTCCTTTCTGCTATTTAATGTGCTTTGTCAAGAAGCGGCAGAATAGCGCTTACAAACACCACCTCCAGGACAGGAGTCCGGTTGCAGGATGCAGCGCGGGCATGTTTAGCTCTTGGGTGAATGATCCTTTCCTGGCCATATGTAGTCAGGCCATACAGGTTTAGCAACATTTAATGTTGTTTATCCTTAAACTTTCCTTCTCTGCTCCAGAGACTATAGGAGTGAATGGGAACTCCCTGAAGTGACTCAAGCTCTTCCTTTCCAAACAGAGGAGCTGTTGTGGGAACTACTCTTCCACCCCCAAGTTTTCAGCAGAGGCATCTCAGGAAGCTTGGTTTGCTCTGGGGAGGAACGTGGGCAGAAGCCTGAGCAATACGCTGTTCTTCATCAAATGTGAACAACATGGTCTTTGTGTTTAGCTGAAATTAGTCCTCAATTAAGAACAGCTGGCTAGTACTGATCTCACACCAGCTGAAGGGCTGCTGGAAGGAGGAAGGACCATTTTAAAAAACCCCTCGTTGTTTTCCTCTCTGTCGAGGTATCGGCCTTTGGAACAAGTAGATGTGCAGCTAATTGCTTAATGCTAGTTAAAGTCCATGTATTGTTCAAAGCCAAAACAAACCCAAGCCTCCTCCCTCTCTCTGCTGCTTCTGCCTGCAGCTGGCCGTAAGATTGTAGCTCTTCCTGTTAGGTTTGGATCCGGCCAGACCAACTGACACATGTGATGCCCACATCTGGTCGCTTCAGCTTCTGCTTCGGATTGAAAATGTGTCGCTGCCCCGTCCCGCATGCCCAGCTCCAAGTGATGCAGAGTGCCCACGTGCTTTGCAGAAGGGATGCTAGGATCTCACTGCCTGAGTTTGCCGAACTGGGTTATCGTTATCTACTCCAACGTCAGATTAACAGAAAGTCTCTGTATGCTCTTTTATGTGGGCGTAACCTGCCTGAAAATCGCTGATGCAAAGACATTGTAGCGTGCAAATAATTGCATTCAAAGAGACATTAGCATGAATAATTAAAAAAATGTAAGGTTTTGCATTGGATATCTGTATTATTATGTATTACATATTTTGGCTCTTACTGTTTGGGTTTTAAACCAAATAATTGCTCAATCTCAAATGTTATGTAAGTGTCAGCGAGGTTTTCTTATTTTGAAGCATCTGGCATTGGCACATGTGCTCATCACTGAAAATTCCTGGTTTCTAGGTTACTTTTGGTGCAGGTACGAGAGGCTATTCCCCTCCAGGGTATTACTTTTCACAGTTTGGCTCAGTTTTCCACTTGTTGACATAAACCAGCTTTCCGTCAACAGCTCTTTTGATGAGGCATTAGGCAGAATGGAGTTATTTCAGCTCAGTCCCCTGGATATTTAGCTTTTGTAATGGTAACAGGAATAAAAATTAGTAAACGGGGTTTTTTTCTGTCATTAAGAGGAGAAGCGATGAGATGGGTTATAGATAGGGAATGCATTTGTTGGATGAAAAAATTGCTAGCGTACTGATTAAGATTCTCTGCTTCTGTGTAGGCAAAGTCTGGCTACACTGATCTCACTGGGATTGATTACTCTCCTTCTGCAATACAACTTTCAGAAAAAGTAAGAGAGAAAGAAGGGATGCCTAACATTAAATTAAAGGTAAGTTTTGAAAGCAAGTTTACTGAGGAAATAGAAAGCAGTTGAAACCAAAATTAAAGGACTTAATTGATATTCAGATGTGCTCAGTGTACTGTATTAATGTCTTTTGACATTCATTTGTGAAAGAACTCAACCAAATAAATCTGTATATTTACAAGAAGATTTTTTGTCTATTTTTTTTCCTGTTTGTAACAGTCATTAGGGCTAAAAAGATTTCCCCGCTTCTAACAGGGAGCAGAATACTGGTTTGCCGTTTGGCAAGTTCTATATTGTAGCTGCTTCATTCTGAATTTCAGATCTGAGATAGAAGACGAAATCTGTAAATGATAGAATCCCTACCAGTAGCTGTGCAGCAGGAGGTTTGAGAGGCCCTGCTGGAGCAGGGTGTAGGACCAGATGACTTCCAGAGGTCCCCTCCAGCCTCAGCCATCCTCATTTTCTGTGACTGTCTCTCATTCTGAGCTCTCTGCTATGCTGTTTTCTCCCCCAGCTCCGTACCTGTATGATGTCTCTGTTCTTGTATGTCAGTTGTAATCTCTTTGTGGCAGGCAGCCTAGTCTTCTGTATTTGTACAGTGCCTGGCACGCAGCACCTAGGAAACCAGGGATCAAAGTACAAACAATGATTTAAAGAATGAACTCCAAGTATGTTAGTTTGAGCTTTAGATGGATAGGTATATACACGGGCTTTACGGCAAACAGATCATCACGTAATACGTAGAGAAGAAAGAAGCTGACATAGCGTTGTAAGTGTGAAAAGCTTGTGAGTTACCCTTTCCTAAGCACACCTATTGGCAGGTTTGAGCCTTTTTATTTTAAAGTATTGGTTTGCATTAAAGATTCAGGAGCTCCTGACTCCTGAGTAGAAGATTGTTTTCACAGTTGTAGACTTCTGGTTTAGGTAGAAGACTTCTTGGCTCCATCAGCTGAGCTGTCAGGATTTGAGATTTGTATTGACAAGGGGACTTTTGATGCCATAAGCCTTAATCCTGATAACGCGGTGGGAAAGAGGAAGCAGTACGTGAGATCTCTCTGCAGTGTATTGAAACCAGAGGGCTTTTTCCTCATAACATCTTGCAACTGGACCAAGGAGGAGCTGTTGAACGAGTTCAGAGAAGGTAAGCAGTTGAACAGAACCATCTGCTAACTTACGGTAGTTTAGGGATGCCATGAGTAAATTTTAATGTCTGTGTTAACATATTGCCTCTCTCAGATCAGGATTAGACAAGGTGAAGTGACTAGTAAATGCTTCAGCCTGTCTTCCCTCTGTTTTCCTCAGGGATTACAGTGCCCACGACCCAAGGGAGGACAGGTTTTGTTATAGTTTGGGGGATGAGGATTTCAGTCTAGTGACACTGGAAAAGGAGGGGGTTCTATACCTGGCTGATAGTTTTCTCTTTTGGGTCTTTTATTACCAGATCTGGTTCACCCATCTGATTGCTTTGAAATTGGGGTAACATTGTTACCCGTATTTAGGGGAACTGGCAAGTCTGTGACTGTGACCTTTAGTATCGCCTCGTCAGCGACCTTTCTGATCCACTGGAAAGGGTGTTTTTTACGTGCTGGTTAGCTCTTGAATCTCATGCGTGAGGCTTGAAACTCAGTGTGGTTCTAAAACAACCGTCCCTTCTGGAGAACGAAAATTACTGGCAAGTTATCGTCTTTTCTGCCATTAATTCATGTGAGTCAGCCAGCTAAGATTTTTATTATCCATGGAAGGGTTTCAGCTGTATAAAACAGTGGTGCAGTGTAACAATACAGTCCTATAAACTTACAGAGTAACTGACTTGCAAGTTTTCCAGGCAAATAAAGAATGGTTTGCAAAGGGTTATCCAAGAGGAGAATAAAATGACTTCCTTCTAATAAAAGCATTTTAATTTCTGTCTGGCAGGATTTGAAATTCTGGAGGAGCTGCCAACACCCAAGTTTTGCTTTGGAGGAAGAATTGGAAACAGTGTCACAGCATTGGTTTTCCAAAGGAAAAAACTGAGGCCATCCGTCTTGGACAAATTAGATTAGTTGAGAAAAGTCTGAACTTTAAACCTGACAGAAAACCTCAGACACGTGTGTAAATAAATGCTCTTTGAGTGCACAGTAAAATACTATGTATGGAACTCTAAGGGACTATAAAACATTGCCCTAGAAATATTTCAGCTTTGCGTAACTTGCCCGTAAATTTTGTCCTTGCTACAACCTCACTTATTTTAGGGAAGCTGCAAGTTTTGTAAGTGAGAGATAAATAAGGCATTCTAAATAGGGAGACTGGTATAACTGAATTTGTGTTTGGAGCTTAAAGATTATCTGGTATTTAATTTCTGTATTGGTAATCAGCAATAGAGGTAAAGGTATTCTACAAAGCAAAAATCTCATTTCTCTGTTGTGCGGTGTAATAGGGAAGAAGCTTTTGCAATGTAAGCGCTGGATCTTTTCTTTTTTTTCTTAGGTGAACATGAGTGTAGCTGTTAAGGAGGGAAATGGATATAAAAGCCGTAGCACTCGCAAGAAAGGACCAGTTAGTGCTTTGAATTCAGGCTTTCAGAGGTTCTCAGACTCACTGCCGTTCTGTCTCCACTGCGATAGCTTAACTCCTTTCCCACAGAGGGAGGCTACTGAGTGTTTTTGAAAATCTCAGTTGCCTGACTGTGCATGCTTTGTCAGTTATTTCCACCGAACCCATAAATATATAAAGATGTGATGTTACAATCTCACTAGCATGTGACATATGCCTCTTTCATTATTAATTTGCTATGTAGTAATGTCTTAAGAGCCAACAAGGACTGTATGTTTTCCAGTGAATTTCTCAGGACAGATTTTAGCTGTGTAAATCCAGAAGAATTCAAAGCATAACTGTCCATTCTTTAAAAAAAAAAAATATCTGATCCTTTCTCTTAATTTCTTTGCCTTTATTTCTTCTGTTGTTTTATATTTTCAGAATGCTACCACTGCTTGAAAAGTAGGAAAATGAGATTTCTTTATGCCTTGACAAGCACATTTGCAGGTGACAATAAACTTGTTCTTTCAAACGTCAAGGAGGCCCTATTAGGCAATTCGGTTTTGTTTCACAGGCAAGGTCATGTTTGCTTATCAGAGAATTGCTTCTCCTAGTTTCCAGACTTCTCCTAGTTCCCAGTAAGGGTCAAGAAATACTTCTAGTCCTTTCCCAGGATAGGAAATAAGGCATTATTTGCACAGTGGTGGGTCCTTCCTCTGTGATCCATCTGGCAATGTCTTCAGGGTAGGAATCCTAACTTCTTCCGTTTTCTTTGCAAAATGGGATATACTGGTTCCATTGGAAGAATGGTCTATGGGCAGTGGTGAGAAAGTTTAGTTCCAGTGAATAGCTCTTTGCATGTTTGGTCAGTCTTGGGTTCCTAACTTGAGTGCCAAAACCAAGGTCTTGTTATCGTTTGGGTCCCTATTGTAGTACCACGTACTGCATCCGCCCAGCAGCCGACAGGAGTGCTATGAAATGTAAGTGGTGATTCAGACAGAGAATTTTTTTGATGGCGTAGTACAGAGGATTCGAAGTACACTACTGATAACTGCCTCAATAAAAAGACTATGACGTTTTTTGTAGCCAATTTGGTATGAGGTGGAGTTGATACAAGCAAGTTTTAATTGGCAAGTACTCTGGCAGGATGTGTTTAGGGCATCTGCTGTATTCCCATCTGTAATTTTTGCTAATGAAGGCATGATATATGTTTAATCATGGAATGCAAATAAAGTCATGGCTGTCATGGCTTTTCTTTTAATCAATTAGGAGGAATTTAACTACAGATTCACACTCCATCAGATATGTAAGGTTCGGGGCAAGTATTGTTTTCTCCTCTTTATAGGATTGATTATTATTAGATTTTGTTCTCTAAGTCATCTAAAAATAAGCTTCCTAAAATGGTTCCACAGAAATTCTAGCATCAGGAATAATGTGTGTCATGCAAGTTGTATGATCAACCGCTTTCAATTAGTATTTTTAGCAAGGCATTTGGAAGCAATGATAGTAATTCACTGTTTTCTCTTGCTATCATGTTGCTGTTTTTTCAAACGTTCTGGACAGCTATTGTATTTCTTTTTGTAATTATTTCCTCCTGTATGGCTAAATTTTCTACCGAGGAGACTTCTTAGTGGTGGGGAATGGCTGAGAACCAGTCTCCTCTCCCAGCCTACTTCATTATTTGCCCAAGGTCATGGATTATTGAGGGCTTCCACTTCAAGCATTTCCCTACCACTTCTGGGCTATATATAGCTCCATAGGCAGCAAGCCTTCAGAGATAGCGTGTGGTTCCTCTGCTTTACCTTGGGCATTAGGGGATCCGGTCGTAAGGTGGAGATACACAAACTAACGTCACCACTAAAATGTCATTGTGCTGCCCGAAGGTGTTACGGGCCTGTTGTTAGAAGCCTTAAATGCTGGTTGTCTGAAGGGGTTTAGGACAGGAATGTGTTTTTCCCATGGACAAGGGTCTGGCCTTTGTCCGTAGGCATTCGGCTTCATGCCTCTGTGAATTCTGGGGCAGAATTCATGTGCCTATCTGCTTCTTAGGTCTATATAAAAGTTTTCTAGCAACACGCTCAAGAAAGCTGAAAAGAAAGAGGCTGCAGATGGGTGTCTTTACAGGGAGGAAGGGTGGGGAGTGGAACCATGGAGTGGCCCTCACAAGTGGAAAGTTTTTGATTCCTAAATTTGTAGTGGCCCCTCTTTAGTCTCAAATGAGCACACAGGGTCTTGCTTGAACCTAATTTCGGCATCTGATCTGTAGTTTGCATATTCTTCAACCAACCCAGGCACTTTCCAGTATCACTGGAGAGTAGAAAAATGCTTGTAAAACATGGTTTAGGAGATTTATTTTATCACAATAATAACCAAAGGCTTGTTATTTAAAATCTGCTCTGTTGGAAACCTGGTATTTTTTGAATAATGGAGTTTAGGTAGCAGCTCTAATGCTCACTTCAGCAATGGCTTTTTACTGACGAGTAGAGTTTGGAAACAACATGTCAAAGAATGTCCTTGATTTGGGTCTGTTCATCCTGTGAGATGGATCATCATGAAGTTACGATCTCCAAATGTTGATGCTTTCCAGTGAAAAACCTCTTCAAAAAAGAGGCAGGGGAATACGCAGTGAGGCAGAAGGGGTGAGTCTTTGCTTGTAGTTCGGGGAGTGCTTCATGATAGTTCATGAAGGCCGATATCTTCCTGACTCCACAGTTGTGTGGCTCTTGGTTTCAGCTGTGACGCCAGACTACAGGAGAATAAACGCAGCATTTGAAATACATCCTAGTCTCATTGTTTTGCTATCCGAGGACTGTATATGTGATTTTACTGTCAAATTTGAGGTTTGGGGGTAGTGAAACTAACATCTTCCATGGATCTCAGCAGCAGTTGAGCCCGCAGACTTTTCCTGCAGTACTGAGTTTAGGTTGGATGGTGCTGCAGAGCTGGCATACCGTTCTGGATCTGGGTATAGTTTTGCATAAAAGGTAAGCAAACCAGAAAGAGTTTGTGTTCCCTTGTTGATTGACAATGTGCTGAAGGATGAAATTCTCTCGGTGCCAGTGGGCTTTGCGTCTGGCTTCATGAGCCAGATGCCAAACTCAGGGAGATGCCTGGAAAGACGGGAAAGGAAAGGGAGGTGTTAGCCAGTGTCCTCCAGAGGGATCCTGAGCCTTGAAATGAAGTCTCTCTCTTTCTCCCTAAGCTATTAAACCTCAGGACCAGGATGCAAGCTAGATGTCATCTTCTAAGTGAGGTGTTTTCAGTGGTAGTATGTGCAACTTCAGTGATGCGTGGACTACTCGGAACTGGTAGACGGGAGCCGGGCTGGGTGGATCGTGGTGGGCTCTCTCTCTGTACTGACCTTTTCTTCCAGGAAGACGGAGGATGGCTGTTAGTTTATCAGCCCTAACAAGCAGCACCTCCACCAACAGCTGTGTTTGGCGCAGCTCGGACACGCGATACCTGACTCCTGATACCTGCTATTGCCAAGCAAACTGCATTTAGGGATTCTCTTTTGAGGTATTTACTGGGAGAGGCCATTGTATTTGTTGTGGGGTTTGTACTACTGAAAGAGCTTGGAGCATTTTACCCTGGATTTGTATGGGGTGTATCAGGGAAGTGAACTGTCAGGGTGAAATATCTGAAAGAGGAGACCAAGTGAAATTGATTAAACAAATACTGATTTGAGACGTCAGATCTAGGGGAGTTTCTACACATGGGGCTTGGCTAGAGTCCCATCGGTTCTCAAGACAAAAAGCCTTTGCCCTTTCAGCATCGCAGTACTTTCTTGAAGTAAATACTTACATAATTTTGTTTATATAAATTAAAAAGTGAGAAATACCAGACATGAAAATCATGACACAACTGAATGAACACACAGAAAATTCAGAGGGAAGGATAATGTTCCCTTACTGCTCGACTTCCCTCTTGGTGACCAACTTGTTATTTATAAGAAAGGGTGTTCATGTAACGGTCCTTAAGGAGCCAACTGCCTTGCTGTCTATAGGCTGTTTTTTAAATGCTAATTTTTTTGAAAGGCTTAGGAGATATGGAATTAATATTCTGTTCTTCAACTTCAGTGTAATTCTGTGGTCCAAAATGACAAATTTCTGGGAGCTACAATTTTTCTGAAGAGCTGTTGGGTTACATCAGAAACACTAACAGAATTACGGTGGTTGCTCTTCCAGACAGGGCCAGCAATGAGGAAGCATGTAATTATAGGCTTTCTGGTCCTGTCAGGAGAATATTACTTCAAATCATTATTGAGAGCATCAGGTTGAAATAACTGTTTGCATTTATGGGCTCACCCTCTCGATTTCAAAACCAATGTTGCAGCACCGTTTCTGAAACCCAGGAGCGGCCAGCTGCCTTGATTGTATCATAGGATTTGGGGGATTTGACACCTATAGCGACAGGAGACTCTCACCTTTTTTTTTTACTTTCTATTTTTCAAAACAATTTTAAAAAGCAGCTTTCAGAAGTTTGGGTTTTTAATTTTTTTTTTTTTTGGCTATTTTTAATAATAGCCATTGCTATCTACACGACAGCTGGTTATACCTGAGTTAAGAAGTGCACGTCCCACCATAAAGGTCTTTAAGCAGTGAAACAGATTCTTGTCTGAGGGAACCTGTCTGTGGCTAGAAATGGAGATGTTCTCTCATATAATTTGCATCCAAATTATTTCAGTTCTGCACAGGTTTCTGGTGCCGTCTGTGGGGCCGAAGGGTCAAAGGCCTGAATGGGCAAGTGAGGTGATGAACCGAAACCGCTCACTTAGAACAACTGAGCTTTGTGTCCGGGTGTAGAAGGTGAAGCCACGTGTGCAAGCTAGCTAGAGAACCGTGAAGCTACGAAGCTGGGCTGACACTGATCTTGGCAGCTCCTTTGGAGTTTTTTTTTATGTAAGGATGAGTTCTTGAATAGCTTTTCTGGTACATTAGGCTCAGCAAGCCTTTCTTCGTCGCTGACACTGGCTTCCATGTATTTCCACGTTCCAGGAATGCACTGGCAGCACTGTAGCCATTGTAAGGAAAATCTGCGTACATATACTCTGCTATGTCCGTTCTACTGTGTTCCAGGGTGCCTGGTAAAAGGCTGCCAAAATTTATGTTATTTCATACCAGACAAAATCTTTAAGTACGGTATTTAGCAACATACAGCAAAATTTTCAGTGTTTTGGCTCTGGGATTGCTTTCCTAATCTTGGCATGCCGAAAGGCAAAGAACACGACTTGCTACAACAATAACGGCTTTATTTTATAGGCCCTCTAAGCATTTTAACATATCGAATCCTCTCCTGTAAAATATGCGGAGAGCACATAGAAAACAAACGAGCCAGGGCTTTGCGTTGCCGTACAGAGACCTGCCTTTGCGATCCCGTTGCTCGCTGCCTTTTCTGGGGTAAGAGGAGAGAGAGGAAGGCAGCGCTGCGCAGCGTTACCTGCCCCTGGGCGGAACGGGTGGTACGGATGCCTGCGGAGGGGATGGCTCCATCGTACGCCTTGGCTGGAAGTATGTTGAGCATGACCTAAGCCTTGTGGGTAGCAGCTAAATTGAGGGACAGTTAGTGGATACCTCGGGCTCTCAGTGAAAGGGGATGAGGTGTTATAGCCTCAAGACAAGGGCAGAAAAGGAACGCTGGCGCGTTTTATTTGACACAAATAAGGAAAAAGCCAAACTGTGGCTTAATTTCCATTTGTTAGGTAACAGTATAGCTTGAAATGAGCCCATTTCTAGGTTACTGGAAATTAAACTGAGTGCTGTCAGGCAAACAAATGATGTAGCCGCAAGGTAGCATATAAATTCTGGATAATCGCAAGTGCATAAGCCCGTGCTGGACAGACAGAGCTAATAAACACTAGTGAGGGAACAGAAATGAACCTCAGCACAGTCACTCCAGCGGCCAAGTATTCATGGACAGTGTCACATGTCAAGCAGAGGTGGGGAGAATGTGCATTTATTGAGTAATCTGAAACGTTGACAGGGTTGTGAACTGAAAGCTCTCACGAGCAGCACAGAGAGGTGCACGCGTGGTGTGATAAGGCTGCATCCAGCCTCGAACACCGACCAAGAAAAGGCAGGCAGGTTTTCTGTAATGCTTCCCTTAAAAAAAACCGAGTTGGTGTTTCAAGCAGAAGGATCTAGGCTCTTTCGCCCCAATTTGCAGTAGTAATTAGCCTCGCTGACTGCTGCCCTACCCTAGGGCGCCTGAACCCCATGGGTGCTGCGTTTCTGCTTACCCAACGTAGCAGGCTGCTTTTGGGCATGTCCACAGCTGCCTCGGTTTTTTGTGAATGATGGACAACTAACTCTTGGCTTGGCTTAAGCCGATTCAGACACGGAACGTGGCTGACAGAGTGATTAGCGCGTTCAAGTGAGAGGAGGGTTCGCATATGTATTTCATGGTCTATTTATTTTATCCGTCAACTGTTTTCCATTGCACCTAGTCTGGGGCAGCCCGTAGCCCAGCAGCCGTGCCCTATGCCAAGGCGGGGAGGGAGGCAGCGAGCGAAGCGGGGAGCCGGAACACAAAGCTGGTGCAAATAACCTGTGAAATAAAAGAAGGATTTTTAGGTTTGGTGCAAATCCCATAAGCCAAGCGTAGTAAGAACTACACTCCTGGTTATAACCCTGTCTGCACAGCAGCGCTTCACTTGTTTAGGGTATCAGGTCTCCTTGATTCAGATACTCTCTGAACTAGAACACGTTGATTGGGTTACAGAGACGTGCTTGTTTGCTGGCTATGAAAAAATTGGTAAAAATACTTCTGCTGGCTGTTATTTAGATTCTGTGAATTTCAGGATTCACCCCTGAAACTGGAGTGTGGCTTCTGAAACTGGTCTTCAGTGGAACCAAGATGTCCCTGTGATTAGGCGGTACCCAGCACAGACGGATGGCTGGGACATCAGCCCGCCACTGGGACACTCCAACCCTCCGCTTGGCCTTGGGCGAGTCCCTTAGCTGTGTCGCTTGCCCGGCAGGAGAAGCAGAAGGATAAAACCGTAAATATCTGGGAATGCTCAGGTGCTCAGAGTTGTAGGTCATCACGAAAAGGACGCTTCCGAAATGATTAGCAACCGTGGTGCGTATGACTTGAATAACAACAAACGAGTAGACAGTGAAGCACTGGAAAGCCACCCAGAAAACAGATTGTAACTGAGCAGCCAAATCCTGCGCACTAGAAATGAAGGAAATTGTGTCTATCTGCAGGGCTTAGCACTGTTACATCTAAATGTTTTAATGACTTTAATGACCCCAGTATAATTTCAGAAGGATCATGGGGATCGTTAGCTTTTTTCCTACGCACAGAGTTTCCATCTCTGTAAGGAAGGCTCCTAGTCAATGGGTAGCAAAAGCGCTGACATCGAGACAAAAACACAAATTACAGCAGCTCAGAATTTAACTGAATGAATTTTCTGTCCGCGATGACTAAACTCTCATGCCCAGTTCTTTAAAGCTTGAAAATGTATTCTGTCTTTTCCCCTTCTGATGAAGATCTGCACTGTCACCAGAGCAGGAACCTATGGCCAGCCTTTACGTTTAAACGTTACTGAAAATACTGTATGTGGAAAAGATGTTTGTGCTTTGGCAACAGGCTTTCACGCGTGTTGGTAACGCTCCACAGCCAGCTTGTCTGTCGGGAAGCACAGAGGATGAGAGGTAGAAAATGCTGAGTTTGGACCGAGCTGCAGAAGCAGACGGAAAGCAACTTTCTGCTTGGTTCTTGGAGACCAAGCCTGCACTGAGCAAGGCTGCCACAGGAATGGATTCAGTTACACTCCAAGCTTTATTACTGAAACATTCAGCTGGGAAACCGTAAGAAAACATTTTCAAACTTGATTCCCAAAGTTCTGGAAAAGAAGTTTGCAAGTGTTTTATTGCTACCAGTCTCAGTATGTGATAAGAAAAGCGAACACCGAGTGGGATGGAGCAGGTTGATGCGAAAGCCCCCTCACATCATCAAGCCTTTCGGTCCGTAGCCCACTCATACCTCCCTAATTTTACTTGTACTGAGTACGGAGACACTTTCGTTGAGATCAGTCCCTGCGACATTGGTGGGAGCTGCTCCCTTGTTAAATTTCCTCCTGCTACTCCTGCTTACTTACCTCCTTTCTCCTCTATTACATTAAATACCAACTGACGGTCTTCCTCAACATTTATTTGGTATCCTGGGCTGTGCATCAGCAGGGCAGGACACCCGAAGTGCCGCCGAGTTACACGGCTAACGCCTGCCTTGCTGTTCAGTTGCCCACATGCCCGTACTCGTTCCTACTTGCCATCCCCAGCAGTGTGCCCGGCCATCCAGCCGGGTGAGTGAAATGGAGCCCCAGATTCATCCCTGATGACATCTGCATTGTCTGTTTGCATATGATTAATGTTTAGGCTCTATTTTGTAACGAGTTCTAAATCTTCCTTTGAGCTGTCATGTAGTTTCCTCGTTCGCTAATTACGCTCGCTCTGGGAAGAAGCCTACGTGCTGTGCACAGTTCAGCCTGGATGGATGGAAAATGTTACTGTGGGAGCAGATTGCTTCTAAAGGCCATCCCCCGCGTGAAGCCAAGCAGACGCGTCTTTGAATACTGCAGAGGACCCGTGGCCACCTTCAGCCTGGCAGTATTTTGCCTCTTCCCAAAAGAAACGCTGGAAAAAACGGAGGAAAATTTAAGGAGGGGGATTTTTTTTATTTTTTTATTTTTTTCCTGAATCCCACCAGCGGGTGCAGTGATGTACTAAAAACTTCAGGGCTACTTCTCAGTGCGGGGAGGGACGGGACCCTGCGGGAGCGCGGCGGAGCCCGGCTCTCCCCTCCGCTCGGTGCCACCAGGAGTCACTCTCGGCCTCGGGACGGGTGGCGGAGCCCCACGCGTG
>NW_009650176.1:4439103-4468642 GCF_000708025.1 Charadrius vociferus
GGGCGGCGGGGGCTGCGTGCGGGGATGCTGAGCCCTTACCGCAGGAGGAAAACCCTCTCGGGATGAGCTGGGGTCGCCTGGCCGGAGTGCCGGCGGGGGGGAAAGGTCGCCTCTCCAAAGTTTAAGGTGCGGGGAGCAAGCGGTCCTCTCCCCCCTCGGATTACTCTGCCTTTGCCTTTGGAATTTCTTTCTCCGACTGGATCAACACGTGCTTCCTTCTCTCTCCGGGCCGGGAGTGATGTTTAACGGGGCTGAAAGTCGGATGTCGGCGAGCTGGGTATAAAACTCCCCGGGTTTGGGGGCTGCGGGTTGGGAGAGCAGTGGACGTGGTTGAGCGTCACCGCAGAGATGCTCTGCGCTGTGTCCGGGACCATCGCACTCCTTTCCCACGGTGCCCTGCCGCGGTTTTCACGCCTGGCATGTGCGAGGGAGCTGGGGGGGTCTTCAGTGACGAAGGCCAGTGGCGAGGGACTTCTCGCTGCTCAAAGTGCCCCTGGCAGCAGAGTTATCCTAGAAAGTCTGTGAGTCTTGTTTCTCCGTTCAGTGACATCAGGTTGTGCAAATTATACGGTCCGTGAAGATTTCACGTATAGATGTCCATGAAGATGTGAATAAGGGTTTTCTCCTCAATAAGTTTAAGATTTAGTTTACTTGACAGAGAGCGCGTTCGCAGCAGCACGGTGCCTGTCACTGGGTAGTGCCGCCGGCTCTCTCTGTGCCGTGCGGTCTCCACAGATGCTGGTGTACCTTGGCAGCGCACCCCCCTCCTTAGGAAATCCTCTGGAGTAAAAAGTAAGCATAATTTGTTATGAAATAGGCTGATAGACCAAACTTCAGTTTGCGATTGAAACCAGATGTGCATATTTTCCTTTTGAATCCTCAAACAATAATAAAAGTCTATTTTGACAGATTAAAAACTACTTGCAAATTGCAGAGGTAGCAGCGTCTTGCAATAATCCTGTAAAAACACGGAGGGCTGTGAGCATCTCTGCCCGAGGTCTCCCGCCCGTATCGGGTCCCTCCGAGCGCAGGGGGCGGCCGCTGCGCTCCCTCCCATGGCAGGGCACCCGCCTGGGTAAGGCAGATTCCCTCAGCTCGCCTCCGATGCGGGCAGAAATATTTACCAGGGCTTGGCTGAGGGCTGGAAAAAGAAATAAAGAAACCCCAAAACAATGTAGATAATGTTTCCAGAGAAAATATTTGGGGTGGGTCATGAAACAGATTAATGAGGGTGATAGTAAAAAACCTGAATTTCAGAGCGGTTTGCTCTGTCCCTACCTGTTGTGGCTCAGTGTATGTTTGAGGAGAGCTTCTGATTTATTTCTTCATTTTTAAAAGTCCTGAGGATGCTTGTGGTGGTGGGTGTGTTAGACCCGGCTCAGGGGTGCAGGGTTAGGGCTGTTCGCCCCGTGCTGGAAGTGCTTCTCTTAAAGAAGGACACATCCTCTTCGCTTTCAAAAGTTGGGGGGGGGGGAAACCCAACCAAAACAACCTGCCGTGGAATTGTTTCCTTCTCTCCACTTCAAAGGAGAGAAGGACGCCGTGCCGAGCGCGGCCACGCGTGCCGGCGGTTTTGCAGCTGAATCCCTGGATCTGGACTTTCTCACTTCCAGGTGAAACCCAGAGGAGGGAGGGAAAGCTTTTGCGACTTCAGCTCTGCACAGGGCCGAGGTCTCCAAGAACCGCTTCAGTTAGAGAAAGCAGATGGCCTTCGGGAGGAGGATCAGCAAGAGCTTGGGCTGTCGAAGGCAAAACTTAGTCTGTAAAATCAGGGCAAATCAATTCAGTAGGTAATTGATTTCTGTGGGTGAGATCCAGATTTTTCCGTAAGGAGATCAAGCAGACTGTGGGATAGAGCCAGCACTGATGTAGGCTAATTTTCAGGTATGGATACTTGCATAAATAAATACATGTGTATAAATATGCACGCATGCAAATCGGTAATCGTATACCAATATAAATCCCCAAATCCACTTTGGTTAATTATGTGTAATTAATTTCTTTTCGTATCAAAGGCTTGCTTCGCTTTCAGCAAAGGTATAGGTAGAACGAGACGTACAAGTTTTTGCCGAAACACCTGTATTTCTGCGCAGAAGAGGCACGATGGACTGTGTCTGAAGGGAGATGGAGGGGGATGGGGCTTATCCAATTTGTCCATTTTATTATTACTGGTCAACTTCTGATTCCTCCAATGGCAGCTGCGTGGTTTGAGGCTGTTCCTCCTTTTTCTTTCTTTTTTGTAATGTTGTGTAGAGTTTCCTTTCTTGATCTTCATCTGGATGGAGGTAGTTTGTGCTTTCCTTGTAAAACCTCGGGTAGAAAAGAGGACACCCTGACGTCGAAAGGGCTGGTTTTGGTTTTGTTCCCTTCCCCCTCCCGTTATCACATGGTCTGTAGAATGATTTTGCTGGGAACGAACATTAAGCCGTGGCAGAGCAGACTTTGGACCCACGGGCTGGGGCAGGGTGAGGTGCCAGAGATGCTCATGGCTCTTTGGAGAGCTCAGCCCGGAGGGGTCGGGTCTCCTTCCCATGGCTCAGGGGAGGGAGAGGGGAAGCAGAACCTTCGCATCAGCTCTGCCCTTACCAAAACTAGGGTTGAAATGGTTGAAAATACCTCCAGAAAGACAAGCCAACATTTTATTCCCGTGGCCGACCAGGCCAGCAAAGGAGCTGGGGAGGTTGTTCCTCTGGAGCTCCTCAAGCGAGCTCTCTTCGTGGCTGACTTTTTCTTTTTTTGCTCCTTTCTCTCCCAAAATGGGGAGGAGGAGGAGGAAGAGGAAGCGAGGCTGCTGACTCGGGGAAACAGAATGAAAAAGAAAAAAAAAAAAAAAAAGCCGATGGGTAGCGGAGGGCTGTGGGTATCGGAGGTCTCACATGTCTGGTCCGAGGCGGCGGTGGAGAGAGGTGGCGAGAGCCATTTCTTGGCAGCCTGCCCCGGCACGCCGCGGTTCGCGTTGCGGGGGTCCCCACGGGGCCGTGCAAAAATATCACCAAAACAACAGCTCCTCCAGCGCGCGTCTGCTCCCTGGAGAGCTAAATATAAACTAATCGGGCGAAGAGAGGGGAATTTTCCACCATGCTACTCATCTGCGCCTGCGAGCCTGACGGGTCTCCCCCCCGGCTCGATCCCACTCCCCACTGACCCCGGCATGGCACAAGTGCCACCTCTCTCTTTAGAGATGAGACTTTTCCATAAATTCCTCAAAAGGAAAAAAAATTCAGAGGGGAGACTTTTCCATAAATTTCTCGAAAGCGGTCGGGGCAGCGGCAGACCTGAGCCCCAGAGCTCTGGTTTTGCACCGAAGTCTCCCTACAAGCAGCGGCCGTGTTATAATTACGAAAAAGGACTTTTCCAAGGTCACGCTCCGCGTCCGCAGTCGCAGCCCAGCTGCCCGCCACCCGGCTATTTGCTTAGAGCAGCAATGCAGAACGCGGCTCTGGTACAGTGAACTGGAGAGTGGATCCTTGGGCTGGTTTGTTTCTCCAAATTTATTTTTTTTTTTTTTACGAGTTGGCTGCCTTCAGAGAGACAAAAATTCCCAAGCAAGAGCTGATTTTTTTCTGAAGCCCTGCCAAGCTGATAGCGCAGGCTGTGGATGCGTGAGCCTTGAGTCATCAACAGGTGAAGTGGGGTATTGAAAATTAAAAAGTGCCATCGCGCAATTCGCTTCCACCTGGAATTTCGCCTGGCTTCAGCTGGTTGATCCCTGAGTTTTGAAGCCTGTATGTTAGATGGATGAGATATCACATCTTACGCACCTAATGTGCTATGGAAGGTAAATAAGATTTGATGTGTTAGAAGTTTCTGTTGAAGTGCACGGGAGGAGGAAACTGCGTTAGACTGAGCTGGAGGAGCACCGAAGCTCGCACAAGGCACGGCTGCTGCCGGCACCGCAGGCTGTGGGTCCCTGTGCAGGTGGGTGGGGGGCACCCGTAAGGATTTGGCTCCGTAATCGCTATATTTGAGTAATAGCTTAAGGAGTGGTTGAGTGACTGCAAAAAAAAATCTGTTCTGGAGCATTGAGTTTCTCTACCCCCCCTAAAAATAACGCCCAAGTGAGTCTTGGTCATGGTTTTTGCTTTTAGAGGATTAAATATAGCAGCATCATTGGTGTCATTCCTCTGTAGTCCATTTGAAGTATCCCTTGGGCTATATCGTTCCCCGTATGTGTGGATCCTGGCCGTAGATTTTGCTTTCAGCAGCCAAAGTTCAGGGCTTGCGCTGTGCGGTAGGTATGGGACCGTAGTGAAAGAAGAGTTTCACTTTGTGGCCGTTTTGTGCTTATATATCATTACGTCTCCGAGGGTTTGTAAAAAAAAAATGAAATCTGGCAAACTTTGATCCAGCAGCTGGAAAACCTGCTCTCCCTCTCTCTCTCCGCTCAAAACCAGCCCTCGGAAAGAAGGAAGGAAGGTCCGAAACTCCTTTCCATGGCAGAGGAGAAGCGGGGCTTGGGGCTGGTGGCGCAGAAGGATGCTGCTGTCGAGGGGCACCAGCGGCATGCTTTGGGCTGGGGTTAGGGCAGCCTGGCAGCCCCCTTAGGCCACGTGGCCGTGGCAATTTCGCCTTTCAAGTCACGAGAACTCTTGAGTTTTGTATTTGTGTGCTCACCTTAACATTACTGAAAATAGCCTCTTGGTGTGCTGGGTAATAGTTGTTGATGCTATAAAATTATTTCAACTGTATATATTATTAACTCTGTTATCGTGTGCTTTTTTGTCCCAACCGCTAAAAATGAATATTGTATAATATTTTTTGAAAAGGCAAGTTTTAATGCTGTTAAAGAGATGCCAAAAGCTACAATTGTGTGCCAAAGCTGATGATCTGTTACAATTATGAAGATACAGAAAGCGTTAAAAATATCCACGTTTGGTTTTGTAGCCTCTCTGTTAATTCAGAAAAAAGATTATCTCTTTATTGGACTATCAGTTGTGTTATAATTGAAATACGGTGCGATGGATGGTACTTCTCGGAGCGAAAGCGTTGTGGTTAATGAAGATTTACAGTTCCCAATAGCTCCGTTTAGAAACTATCGCCCACATTTTCAGTTGCGCATGGTTTATGTTGTTGGTAGAAGATGACTTTTCCCATGGAGGTTTCGGGTGAATTGTTAAATTTCATTTAAAAAAAAAATAAATCCAACTCTCCGATGTGAGGGATCGCGCTGTTGATGCCCTCCCTGTGCCCGTCTCTTGCCCCCATGACACGCCGTGAAGGTGGCAGGTTAAAAAGGAGCCGCGTTAGAGCTGGGACAAGAGCCGGGTCAGCCTGCGGAGGGGCTGGTTTGTCAGCCCCCCCCTCCTCCCGGTCCTTGCACAACCCATCCTGGGGACCGCGCTGGGACACGGGGGCTGCTGGGCACGGGGGGGCAGCGAGCCAGGAGAGCCGCGTTCCGGGGGACTGCTGTGTGTATCACCGATTTTGGTAATTTTCCGGATTAATTCTTGCCGGAGCATGTCTTCTAGGAAAGCCATCCAGCGCAGAGATAAAAACGGAGCGAGGGTTGAGTACCCACCGCCGTCGTTTATTATGCCGGTAATTTATCGCGATGGTTATGGTCGGTGCTGTTCAGGAAAAAAATTGCACTTTGCCCTGACTCTGAATCTGCGTAGTTTCGACTTCCCGTGGCGCTGGGTGGTGGTATGCTGCCGGTCTGCTCCCTCTGAAGGACTTGCTCGGCATCTCCTTCCCTCTCTGAAGGTGGCCAGGTTGTTCCTGAGCAGTCACCGCGCCACGTTCCCCCCGTCTTGCACCGTACCTGTGTCTTCGAGTCCCTCACTTACTCCTGGGGTCTTCTCCAGACCTTCATCAGACGTGGCAGAAGGTTCCAGATCCCTGTCGCGGCCGGGGAGCACTGAGCACAGAGGCAATACTGTCTCTTCTCCTCCTGGAGATCCCCAGTTTTATCCAGTCTGCTGCACGGTGCAGGAGCCGGGGGACGTGCCCCTGCCTTGGAGGTGAGTGTCTTTTAAGCAATTTATTTTTTTAAGGCGTATCGTAACATTTCGGTTAAAAACTGTGCTGATTGCTTCTCTCCATTCTCTACCAGCAAATTGTTCTCCGCCGTATTTAGCGCTCTGCCAGTTTTTAGGCACTTACACAGCACTGATTTTTCCTGTTTCCTTCCCAATTACTGCCACAAATATTACATGGCATAAGGTGACAGCCCAGTTTCTGCTGAAGGCAGTACTGCCTGTGGATTTGCAGGTCTGTTGGAGATGTGTCACTTAAATAGTTATCCATTTCCGTGCGCTTTCCAGTCTGTTTGACCGGAGCTCCCTTTTACCGGCACAAAGACATCAAGTGAGACGAGAGAGCTCTTTTCTTGCTGGAGTTAATTGTGGCTCCTGACTCTCCGTCCTTGGATGGAAACCTGAGCCTTGCAGGGCTCCTTTTTTTGGGGCCATCACGTTTACCACGCCGGCTTGCGCCTGTCCTCTGGGAGGATCGGCGGTGATGGTGTGGAAGACTTTGGCACAGTCTTACAAAAGTTGAAGGTGTAAATTATTTGGAGCTGTTGTTTAAGAAAGATCTATATTTAGTGCCTGCTGGTTAATATCATCCCAGATTACTCTTGACGACAAACTTGACCGTATCGTTTTACTTTCTCCTTAGGGCAGCGTTAAAGTATGTATTGACCATTTCTCCCTTTTCGGCATCATTACTGCCATTCTCTCTCACTTCAGTGTTGTCAGTGGGACTTCTTGTCATCTATAACAACTATAAAATCCACTGTATCCTGTTTTCTAACAGAGCCTGGTGTTTAAGTTGCAGTCTCGTGCATTTTTAAGGTGGTGCTGTGATTTTGGGGGGCTTCATCTTCATTTACAAATTTTAGGATTCGTTAATTCCTTCACTCATCAGTGTAGCAAGTCGATAGGTATTTTCCCGTGTGAGGAAGGTGGACTTTTTGCTGCCCTGTTTGTACTGGGAAATGGTTCAGATTTGTGCACTGACAGAATACCTGGCACGACCCCCTTCCCCGTGACCTGCCGGCAGCTGCGGAGCCAGGATGGGATGCGGCATTTAGGTCAGTTCTCCTCGGGATGCCAGTTCGGGAGGGGGTTTCATGGATCACTCGGTGGCGGGGCTGACCCCTCTGTCCTTTGGGCTTCCCGAGGAATCCGCTTCTCCTGATTTTCACCCGTGGGGTGGGAGAGATGTATGGAGAACATCCAGAGATGGAGACTCTTGGGGTGGAAAATGCAGATTTTTAAAACTTGTTTATTTTTTCCCCTTTACTGCATGTTCACGCTGTCATAAATGAGCACGAGTAAGGTTGGGCAGGACGGTGTTTCTGCCAGCCCAAATAAAAGCAGGGACTGTTTTCATTTCCACTTACTGCCGGATAGGTGTTGGTTTTTTTCCCCCTCGCCTCCGAGACGGGCTGCGAAATTTGGGCTTTTATGGGTGCCAAGCCATAGCTCATCCTGCCCTGCTCCAGCCGCGTGGGAATTGGGCACCTCCAGGGGATGAAGCATCCCAGCGCCGGGAAAATTGTCCCCTGTGGGCATTACTTCTCCAGCTGGGTGATCGCCTGGGGGGGTACCTTGCTTTGGGGCAGCCAGAGCTGTACCCCAGGCTCAGAGCAGTGTGGGGGGGAAATGCTTCGCTGCCCCCCACCAAAAAGGAGCCAAACCTGCAGGAGGTTTGGGCTTTACGTGCTGCTGACACCTCGCAGGAGCCGCGAATGCGTTACAGCAACAGATTGGGTATTATTCCAGCCTCGCAAGCGTCTCCCTGTGATACTAAAAACACCGACTGAAACTCAAATCCGAACTCCGAATGAATGACTCCGTGGAAATGCTGTCGGGCGCGTTTCAGTGGTGCTTTGGCTTTGATTTAAATGGGTAAACACAGTGAGTGGGCGTTTGCTTTGACTTCTTCCTCGTAGCGAAAGACTTCCTTCGAGGGAAGGTGAAGCCTCCGGTACTGTTCCCCATCGCAGCATTAGACCGATCTCCCTGTGCCTCGGTGTTGGCGATGCCCTCCCTGCGTGCCCGGGCCCTGTGCTGCCGGGCTTGCCCGGCCGCGGTGGGAAACCCCTCGTTTCCCCGAGTATCAGTGATGCCTTGTGCCCAGGGCTCTGCTCATGGGTGGGAATAACCCTTACAGAGTTTGGTTTCTCCATCGGGATGCGGTGTGGTCATCCCACCCAGCAGGGATGATGTTGCAGGACATCCATGGCTTTTGAAGGCATCTCCCCCTGCTTGTCCCAAACTCTGTTCCCCTCAAAGCTTCCCAGAATCACCTCTGGCTTTGACTGCGCCAGGTTTATGTTGGAAATAGCCTTGCTGTGCAGCAGGTGATTGCTGGAGAAGGCATGATGGTTGTAGCCCATCCTCTCCTTGCCCTGCTGCATTAGGAAGAGCCCCTTCTCCTCCCCACACATTCCCCCATCTCCACCAGAGCTATCAGCACCAGCTCCTTGGCAGCCCTTGCACGTAGGAGCCGTCTTCTGGTAACAGATTGTTATGTATTTAATGAACCCGAGGAAAACAAGAAATGTGAAGGCTGCGGGGCGATACAAGTTTGCTGTTCAGTCTGCCAAATTCACGCTAATTCAGACAACTCACAGATGTTTGGCTCCTCGTTCTTTAAAGAGATTTATGTGAGATGCAGGACTCGGAAATTTATTCCCGGCGTGCTGGAGAGATGGAGGTGGCAGCGTGGGCAAAGGTTTCCCAACCCCGGAGGGCTCCTTCCCTATCTGTGCGGATGCGCCGCTGCTGTACCTTTCTCGTGCCAGGGCAATGTTGATGGCAACGGATGGACAAACAGCAGGGAAATGTGCCTTTCAGTCGCTAGGAGGATTAATAAAGGCTCCGGGTTCATCTTTCAGGAGCCGAGGAGCTCTTTGAAAGCTATTTCTCAGCTGAGGAATGAAACCCCAGAGATTGCCCAAGAGCAGAAGTACTTTGGTCTAATGCAAACAGCCGTCTTGTAGGGTTTTCAGGCAATGGTGGGCATGTGTAGTGCTCTGTGTGGGCACAGGGACTGTCCGCTGAAAGCGTTTGAAACTCTTAAAATGGCACCTGCCTAGTTCAGGTAGATAATTTCGAATTTTGGAAGGTCCTGAGTGATCATTTTGCTGGGCTTCACGTGAGGTTCTGCAGTCTTGGGGTATTTATCCATAAAGGGGAAGTGGTAGGAGATGATGTGAAGTCTGGCAATCAATAGACACATCCAGTATTTCCCTGCTTTAAATTCAGATATTTCTTTGGGGGCTGTCAGCCTCTACCAGTTCTCCAGCTCAGCCTTGAAGAAGGGAGAAATGTGACTTGCAAACACTTTCCAAACCTGTTCTGACAGCAGTGATGGTGTTCTGGCGCTTGGCAAGCCTTCCTCAACGACTCTACGAGATGTCCCCCATCTCGCTTGGTCTGTGAGGTGGTTTTTTTGGTGGTCACCGTTCAATTGAAAGCGTTACGGTTGGCGTTGCAGCGCTGAGCCCCTTTTGCAGCTGCAAGACGTGCTTCTTGTAGAAGACCCCAAGAGCTCTGGAGTAAGGAAGCTCCGGTCGGCTGAGGAGCCCCCCTAACCCTCAGAGCATTACTATCTGGCTGTAAGTAGGCGGATGTCGTGTTATGGAGGTAGGTATTAAGATGAGTTTATGTGCTATTTGAAATTGTTTATGCTTGAGAAGTCAGTGTGTAAAAATGGGGCTGTGTTTACTGTCTCCGTCTCGGACATTTCAGGCTGTATACGGGAAAAGAATATAAGGAAGAAACAAGAATTGGTTTTTTGTGTCTGTTTACCAGAGCAGCACGCTCCAAGCGGTAATTAAAAGTAAACCTGGACTCTGCTGGCTTGTTCAGCATCCCTAGTTGTTGAGATTAAGCAGCCAAAGCAATTCTCAATTCAGCAATTCCTCAGCTTTTGGGAGCATGGCCAACACTCACAGCGTCTCACAGACCATTGCAAATTCTTGTAATAAATCTCACAACTGGGGAGGGGTTGGGGGGGGGAGGCAGAAAGGTGAGATGGCTGGTTGGATCAGCAGGCCAGCCTGCTGCTGCCGCTTCAGCGGCCCTTCTCCAGACATCCCTTGGTCCAATATTTCCAATATTCCTTGGAAATATTACTCAAAATTAGAAGCAGTCCCCTAATGAGTGGATTAGGCAATGATTACAGGTTTGCTCGAAGGGAACGTGCCATTTCTACAGTTGTTGGGACTGAGAGAGTCCTGTAGGATATGTCTATACGGTCCCCACGGTGCCGTGCAGGAATATCGGCAGTGTCTATCCCCGAGGCAGCCTGGCTGCGTTCCTGTGGGAATCCCCTGGGACCAGTCCTGCTGGGAGAGGAGGACACTGGGCTCATTGGGGCTGAGCTCTGGGGCTAAGCTGGTCCTGGCATGGCTCCCTGGCAGAGCGATGTGCTGGGGATGCACCCTCAAACTGGAGCAGCTAGTCAGCCTATGCAGGTGGCCAGCCAAGGAGTGACGCCTTTGAAAGTCCGATGCTGGTCCTTCACGAAAATCTATGTGTAGGCTGAATGTGCAGTCAAGAGATATTGAAGACCCCATATTAGTGCTCCAAATATGTATGTTCTTCTCTTTACTGTGCAGCGAGCTGGGTCCTCTGTGGTCCCTTTGCGTGTCTGATTGGCGCCTCTCCTGGTGCTGGTCTCCTGCTGGAGGCCAACGGTCTCCTTGGTTGCACGCCTCTCTTGCCCATTGCTCTTTTGCAATGACTAATTTTGCTCTCTTCTTTTCCTTTTCAGTTGCCAGGGAGGAAAAGGCAAAGTCACTGCCAGCACCATTTTCTTCGGGCTAAGATGTTGAGCCAAAGCACCTCTGTCCCTCCCCTGTCCTTTCAGTCCCTTTCTGCTGCCGGTGTGTACGGGAGTCTTTCCCCTGCCACTCCTGTTCCCTAAGAGCACGGGGGCAATAAACCTGCTGTGTTTTACTCAACTAGACAGTGTGTAATTTTCCTTAATTGCTCTTCTTTCTTTTCAGTGAGAGCCCTGCGGGTAGCTGGGGTCCAACGCAGGTCTGTGTGCGAGCTCGGACTTCAGGTGCTCCCCAGAGGCTGAGGGTGTTCAGACGTGTGGTTTGGGGCTCAGGGTGCTGGGGACTCGCTGCCTTGTGTCACTTTGGTGTCGGGTTGAGGTGGTGACCAGGCACTTGGAGCCAGGGTTCGGATTGAAATAGCACATTTTTGTTTGCTTAGTAATTAATTTAGGGTTGTGGGCAGGACCCCGGTACATCTGTTGTTCCTGGTAGTGTGGGTTAACCTCAGATGTCCCTAAGCCAAGTTGCTTGTGGCCATCCACGTTGTATTTATGTTCCTAAGGCGGCCCCTTGAGATGGGTGCTGTTGCGGTGAACCTGGGGCTCCTTCTGGCTGTGAATTTTATTAGCGTGGCTGTAGAGGTAGGCTCCATCTGTGTTGGCAGCTCTGTGGCACACGCGAGTACTGGGCTGCATTGGTGACAACCTCCATTCCTGCGTGAAGCTGTTGGTTGTAAGCAACGGGGTGATGGCGATGCAGCTCTCGAAGCTGTGCAGACCTACGGAGCGATGCTCACCTTAAACACAACTGTTACTGCTTTCCCCTGTGCTATGCCAGCCATGAAAAATGTTAAGCGTAGGCAAGTCTTGTACTTATTAATGCTGAAAGCGTGTCTTTATCTTGTTAGCCCTGGAAGAGCTGCAAGCAGGAGGCAGAGGAGGACATTTCCTTATTCCTTTTCTTAGCTGGGGAAGGACTTTTTACTGGGGCATGTAGTGACAGGACGAGGGGGAATGGCTATAAACTGGAAGAGGGCAGGTTTAGATTAAACATTAGGAAGAAGCTTTTCACTGTGAGGGTGGTGAGGCACTGGCCCAGGTTGCCCAGAGAGGTTGTTGAGGCCCCATCCCTGGAGGTGTTCAAGGCCAGGCTGGATGTGGCCTTGGGCAACCTGGGCTGGTGGGAGGCGTCCCTGCCCATGGCAGGGGGGGTGGAACTCTATGATCTTTAAGGTCCTTTCCAACCTAAACCATTCTATGATTCTTTGGCTGCTAATTTCTGAGTACCCGGAGTACATGGTGAGCCCGAGTCATTGTCAGGCAGGAGTTGGGCAGGAGGGGAGCGCCGTGCAGGACATGTCATCTCCCGCCCCGGAGCCCTCCTCCTGCCTCTCGGCAGGACCGTGTTTGCCCCTCCAGGAGCTGGGGAAGACCCTATGGAGCAGGAGGAGGTGACTGCAGGCTCAGGGTGAGACGGTACAGTGTGGTAACCTTTCTGCTCCGTGGGCTGGGCACCCTGGGGCAGCTCTCTCCTCGAGACGGAGTCTCGGGGGGACCATCCTGACGCGACTGCAGCTGTGGAAATTTTGTCCTTTGAAGTCACGTGCGCTGACTCGTGATCCTGTTTACTCAGGACTAGTCTGCGGGGCATTTTCAGAGCCTAAAGACTACTTCTCAGGCCCTGAGTGGCATCTTTCACGTTTATTGGAGGTTTTTACCCCCTAAATAAAATCAATATTCTCTAATGATGTGGAATGGTGAGATGCTGAGCACGACTGTTTGAGAAAGGGGTGCAGAAGGCAAATTATTGCCTGAGTGAGGAAATGAGCCTACATTGAGCTACGCGCAAATGGTGGGCTTCAAAGATTTTCCCAAATTAGTCACGCAATAAATCAATCAAGAAATTGAAGATGCACCTCTTGGCATTGTCTAAAGCCCTGATAGTGGGACAGGCTGTGCAAGGGGACAGTCATTGGAGCCCCAGGAAGCAGAAAGATAGAAGGGGGCATGATTTTTAGTCTGGATAAAAATTGCAACATGATGCTCTGTAGAAAACCTTAAACCCCACAACTTTCAATTGCAAGTAACCAGTTTTGGCTGTTTCCCCAAATTCCTTGCAAGTCACCTGTAGCGTTTGGAAGGAGGTTGGCCGGCTGCGGCGTGCCGGGGCTCCACAGCAGTCTGTCTGTCTGTCTGTCTGCACAGAGAAATTGGGATCTGCATAGCAAAGGGGGGGGGCAATTTCTGTTTAATTGGTGAGAGGGGGAGGGCGGTTAAGCCTTAGAAACGTGCTCAGAGTTTGGCCCGGAGGGATTAGCTTTGGTTCTTCAGATGTGTGCGTCTAAACTATGTTAAATAAACTCCATGTTCTCTTCGCTCAGCCCGTTGTTTTCTGCTCGGAGGAGGCCAGGTTGGTGTGTTCCACCCCCAAGCTGCATTTATTGCTCTTTTTATTTTTCTGGGAGAGCCATTTAAATCAAACTGCTGCCTCTGTTTTTTCCTCGTGTTTGTTGCTCCTTTGGTGGTGTTTGTAACTTCTGAACCGGCGATACTGAACCCTCCTGGGATAAACCTTGGAGGCAGCGGCTGCCAGAAGATGCGCTGAGCCGGGAGTCTTGGCTTGCTCCAGCCTTGTCTCCCAAAGCACCTTGTGCCTTCTCGTAGCATCGGCGTTGGCTCTCTGGAGCTGCATGGCCAGAGTTCACGGTGCGGTGGTGGTGGGAATATTTTTCGCTGAGCCAGAGCGTGCTCTGGGTTGTGCCACGGTGTTTTGGAATGATGGTGCTGGTGGCGATGGAGCCGCGTCTGCAGCGACACCGAGGATGGAGCCTGGGCGTGGGTGTTGGTCCTTCCCCTGCTTTCAGAGCTTGGGAGGGATTTGGAAGCGGCTGGAAATCCTCCGCCCGGAGAGGGGTGGGCAGCTCTTGGTTTCATTCCGAAAGGAAAGGTCAGGAATGATTCCCTTTTCCTCTTGCGGGGATTTCGGTGAACTTTCTGGGCAGTGAAAAGGGCGCTGGAGTACTTCTCCAGGAGGGAGCAGCGCTGGGGCACAGGGTGGGAGGCAGGGTCCTGCATGTCTCCTCGTTTTTTCACAGAAGGCTTTGGGCAGCAGAGTTCAAAAATTCAGCAGGGGCCGGTGATTTGTATTCCGAGAGCGATCCCGCTGTGCTGCATGCAAGGTATATCAGCGCGCAAAATGCGGCTCTGGCTCCTCGTTCCCGTGTGCCCTTTCTACCCGTCAATAGGTTTTATGTCAGTGTGTGTGTCTGGAGATGGATTGTCTGAGCTGGATGGGGGTTGAATGTTTTCTGTACTGAGGGCGGTGGTCCCACCGTGAGTGGAAATTGCGTGATGCTGGTCCTCAGTCGTCCTCGCCAAGAGTACTGCTGGGGTCGGATATATGGGCACACGGTATCGGTTACTGCTCAGGCTCCCTTCAGCCACAGCAGAGCATCCAACAGACAGTTTGCTAAATCCCGAGGTCTTTTCCGTACATTTCAGTGTAGCAGGTGAGCTGTGGCTCGGCAGTTGCGTGGTGCATGGATGGAGTCTGCTGCGGTAGCGCCGGTGGTGGTGGGGAGTGGGACCTCCCTGCAGGGAAGGGCTGTTTGCCCACGGTGAGCAGCTCTCGGGCTGTACTCCTTGCTGGGACCTTCTAAGGAGCTCATCTGTTGCCAAGCGTTGCCTTTCAAGCCTGTGGGTGAAAGTTGGATCATCTGACCTACTCTTTTTTTGCAGTGTAATTGTTTTCTAAGCCAAACACGCAGTTGCTGCGATGCTGCGCAGAAAGCAGCTCCAAGGGAAGCCTCTTTCCACCTCTGCAACTGCAAAGATCACACAGGCTTTTGCTCTGTGGATTTTGAAGCAATGCCCACAGAAAAAGCACGGTTTGCTAAAATCTGGGGGTTTCCAGCAGCACTAATGCTGCTCGTTGGTGCTCCATGCAACTCAGGAGAACGTGTCCATCCCAGTGGACATGGCCCAAGTCTAACCTTAACCTTGATGGCGGGATGGAGATAGTTCCTTTATCTGATTGCAAATGAGGGAATACGTCTCTTAAAATAATTAATGGTCCCCAAAGAGTATCTTTTCATTAGCCCGTGTGTGTGAAAGCCTCCAGTCTATAAATACACCGTAGTTTCCTCCTCAAAGTCAACAGGGAGAACATCCCAGGTCCGCAGAAGCGTTTGTGTCCCGCAGCGCTTGTTTGCAGTGAGAGGACGTGACGGGGCAGGACGGCGCTGGGTCAGGCCGTGCGTCAGGAGCCCGCTGAAGCAGGATGGGGAGCCAAAGATTGCATCTCACCGGAAAGTTGTTTTTTTTTTTTTCCTTTTTATTGCAGTTTCTCAGTGGGGATGATTTCAAAACCCAACCAAGCAGTAATTAAAACAAAACAAAAAAAACCAAAACACAGGGACCTAAAAGTGCGCCTCGGACCCGACGTTGGGTGGTGTTAAATACCAGTTTGCTGCGTTATCGTTAGGCTTGTGTTAATGGCAGGAGATGCGGTGGAACAGGGAGAGGGGAGGCGTGAGGCGGTGTGCGCTGCAGCCGGTCCGGCTCGGGCAAGGAGCGTCTGCCTGTACTTGCCGCCGGTCCTGCCTGCTGGCTGCCGCACGCCCGGGTGTGGGTAGGAGCCTGCTGCACCGACGTTAATCATTACCTTAGGGAAAGGTAATTATTCGTGAAGAAATCATAACCCTGTGTAATGAGGAACCGTACTTAACTGCTTTCATGCTGCTCTGAATGCTTGTTTGATCTTCGCTCTGCGTGCAGCCGCCGCGCCGGCGATGGCCCCGTGGTGAGCATCCCTATCTCGGCATTGGGATCAGGGACAACCGAGAGCGTGGCAGATAAAAAATATAAACCTCGGGTGTTTTCAGTCCCTGTCCTGTCCTTCAGACGCCTATGGCGTGGCGCGGGGGAGCAGGAGGGCGCTGCCAGCTCTGCTCCAGGGGCTTCTTCAGCGCTGGGGGAAGGCTGGAGTATCCCAAAGAGCCTCCTGCCCCTCGTCCTTACGGGGGCTTCAAACCCGGCTCAGCTCCCCCAGCTCGGAGGCACGCACTGGGGTCTAAGCACCTCTCATCCCTTGGGCTGCTCACGAGGATAAGGAGATGAGCCGGCAAGGATGGGGTGCTGTGCAGCTGCCATGGGTGACGCGTGTGTGCTGCTGGGGTATGGCACCCGTGTTGGGGATCTTGCTGTGAGACGCTGGAGGCTTTGGCAGCAAACGTACCACCGGTGTTGCTTATTTTCTCCTGGATTGCTGTTGCCCCGTTATTTGGCCCTCACTTCCATGCATCTTGCATTTGTTCCCATCTGTTCCCCATCACGTGCAGCCCTTCTGGGGGAGCATCCCCTCGCCTCGTGTTTGTTCAGAGCCTGATGTAAGCAGCCGTCCCGCTTGAACAGGACCTCCAGGATTTGCTGCGTACGAATATATTCGATGCAAGGACCATCAAAATGCAGAAATGTAAAACTCCCATGGAGCTTATTAACGCCTGTACAGCGATTCTCTCTGCTTGTTCCTGGAAAACAGCTTGCCGTCCACAAGCTGGCCCCAGCACCGGGCTTGGGGAGGCTCCTGAGCATAACCTCGGGGGGTCCATGTGCTGTAACAGAGGTGTCTGAGCCGCCACCAGGATCACTGCGGGGCTTGCAGCCCCATGGTGATGGGGGCATGTTGCTGTGTGAGTCAACTGGTCCTCCCTCTACCCCATCCTCCCTCGCGTTGTGCCCTCCTCGCGCGAACCCAGTCTAGCCATAGTGTGAATATGTGACCCAGGCTTGCAAATCTTGTGTCATTTTGGTGGTCTGAAATGCTTTACTTTTCTATTTGATGGTTCCCGTTCGGTCGTTGGATTGCCCAGAGGTTTATGATGAAGCTACCGATAAATTGTATATAAGCCCACTGATGTCCCATAAGAAGCTGGAGACCCCACCAGGTGCCCTTGGGAACAGTAAATCTTTGGAAAGCATATTGATCCCCAATCCTGGCTTTGCACTCTGGATGAACTTTGTCCTCACAAAATAATAGAAGGTGATTTTTCTTTACCAGCCAGCTGGCCTTCAAATGAGCTACTCATAACACCATCGCAAGCTCTAATCCAAGTAAACACAGAAAAGATGATTTACGAGCCGGGAAGAGAAGCTGTATCAGTTTGTAATGAGGTTTAATGCTTAGCGGCGTATTCTCAAATATTGTCGTTAAATATTGCAATTGGGTTTCGACTGCGTGTTACAAGATCAGTGTTTTACGCTCTTCGGATCATGCAAATGGGGGTTTTGTTTGTTTGCATTAACTGCAAGGCAACAAAATAGCGAAACAGGATTAGGGGAGCGATTTGGGGGAAAACACTGATTCCTATAATCAGATTTGAATTGCAGTCTGTCTGCTTTTGCACGGGAATAAGTTTATATCGGAGAGGTTGCCAGGGGGTGAGGCAGAGCTGGGCAACCACCGGTGGTCAGGTCTGTGGGGTGCCGTATGAGCCTGGTTGGCAGCTTGGGTTTTACTGTGCACTCCTCGTTGTGCTGTCTTTAGCTTTTCCTACCTAAAACTACCCAAGAAATAGGTAAGCATCAAGAGGCGTAGCGTGTCCCTTAGGATTTTAGGGCAGGGAGTACTCTCCTTCCTTGCAGGCAGCTCTTTGCCTTGTTTTTTCCCCCATAGGGCTCTTCGTGGGAATCGGGGAGTAGTTGGGATGGAATAGGGGCATCCAGGGCATTTCACAGCCTTAGTGATGCTGGAGACACTTTTTCTGCTGGACGTCTGCTGCCAGTTGGTCTGGGGACAAGGGCTTCTGTGAGACCAACCCTGGGGCTTTGACGCGCCCTTCTTTCAAAGCTTCAGGATCTTCGATACAGGGGATACGAGCTGCCTTTTTCAAAGGCAGAATTCAGAGGGAGCTTTATTTGTTTATTTTATTTATTTATTTGCCTGAAATACTTCTGTCTCTCGGCTCGCCTTGTGTACCTTACGTGCTTCCAACAGCTCGTGCGAGTGCCCGTCCCGTGAAACACCTCTGCGCTGACGGGGTGCAGAGGAACACCAACAATATTTAAGAGTCTGAAATAAATACTCCCCTGGAATAACCGCCGGCGGGGTGTTTTTCGGGCAGCGCTTGCCCCTTGCCCAGCCCACCCACCCTCCATCCCACGGTCCCTCCAGACGAGTCCCTTAAAGCTCTTCCTCTCTCTCTCTCTGCAGGGAGTTTTCCGTGCTCGGAGGCTGTTCCTGCGCATCCCCCGAGGAGCCGGTGGGGCTGATCCTTTCCCGGGGGAACATGCACTGAAAAAGGAGCTTTGCCAGACCCCGGCTGCCGGCGCCCTTGGCCTGGACCCTGATGGACTCCGAAGCAGGACTGCATTACCATGGTGATGATCTTAACCAAAACTCGGGAAAACAAAGGTGCTGACTCCGTAACATGCAGGACTGAGCTGGTAAGTGTTGTGAAATCTTCGTTTAAAACTCATTTGCTGCCGTGAGCTTTGCCGGAGTTTTATAATAATGGGTTTTTTCATGCTGCAGGGTTAGATCTTAAGATGGTGTATGTCGCTGATTTCTACCGAGCTGCATTCATATCCAAGGAGCGGGCGATTAGTGAATGATTGGAGTGCTGTGGCTTTTGCATATGTGGATTTCGGAAAGCACGCAATGGAATAAACAGTAGAAAAAAAATAAAATCAACGCCGCGAATAACATGGGCGAGAAGTTGCTTCGCCAACAGCGAACAGATGCTCATCATGAATAGGAGGATGAGCAAGCGGGGAGCAGGATTAAGTGGGTGATGGCAAAGGGCAGCGCTGTGGTACTTAACAGCCTGGAGAGATGTAAATCCAACCACGCCGAATGAGCAGGCAACAAAAAAAAAAAACCACCCCAAATCAGGGGCAGCAAACAGGCTAAATGATGCTGCAAGGGGCGAGCGAGGCCGTGGGGCTGAGCGTACCCACGGTCGTGGGAAATGAGGGGCAACGCGTTGTTTGGAGGCAGTGTCGGAGCAAGCGAGGGTGGGGAGCGGGGCGGGAGGAGGAGGACATGCGGGATGCCGGCGAGCTGTCAAAGCCCAGCGCAAGGCTGGTTGTGGATATTTGCTCCTCTGTCCTCCAGGAGAGATGGTCATAGTCCGAGAAGAAATGAGACCGAAAGGCTGTTCCTCGCAGGGTGCACTGAGAGCCTCAGATAAAGGCGTGCGGGAACGCGGCAGGAAGCATCTGGCAGGGTTAGCCATAAATGGGCATTTTGAGCATAACAGAAATATAAATACCTAAGTTTGCTGAGGATGATGAACTGTCCGGCCGGGCTTCCCCGGGCAGATAGCACAGCGTGCCGGGGCAAAGGCGGGCTGCCCTGGCAGCGCGCGGTGGAGGAGAAGGCGAGCAAGTCAGAGGCAGCGTTAAATCCTGCCTTAAAAGGGTGATATTTGGGAAGGAAGGATATCGATATATTGGAAAAAACATCCTTGCTTTAATGTTGGCTCCTGCCGAGAAGGCGGCTGCTGCTGGGGATGGCCTGAGCCTGAGCATCCGACGCCAGCTGTGCCCCCGGAGGTGTGCGGGGCAGGTGGAGGGGAATTTGCTGCAGAGAGGTGGATGAGAAGTAGTTTCTTCTGCTGCTGGAAGGGATGGGCGGTTGGGTTGTCCGATGGCAGGTAGCGGAGGTGCGGAGCTGTAATGCGAAACTTTGCCCTCGCGTGTTTGCCAAGGGTCTCCCGCAGCTCTGGGGCTGGGTCAGTCGCGGGATGGTAGTCCTGGTTGCACAAGCTGAATTGCCGGGTTGTCTGGGCTGTTCAGTTGGGGCAGATGTTCACGGGAAGGCTGATCCACCAAAGAAAGCAAGAATTCTTCTGTTGTCTTCATGGGAAAAGCCAAAAAGCAAAACCTAAAGGAAATAAATGTCCAAGCAGCAGGACAGTATCGCCTACCAACGCCCGATGGGCTCGTTTGGTTCAGTTCCCAATTTGGGGTTAGATGAAACTCTTACAAAATGTTAATTATACTCAATATGAGACATATGTCATCTCGAGATGTTCCTCTCCCTCCCGCGTTTGCAGGCAGTAGCTGGTCTCTGGGGCTGGCACGCAGATGGCCGTTGGCACAACCGCTGCCTTCTCCGGAGCTTGTCCCACTTTCATCGCTGCTCAGCTTTGGCCACTCCTTGGAGACAGCTGCCTGTCCTCACTGTCTCCTGATTAATTCTACCTCCCGCTTCATAAGGCGGGGACATTAATTCTACCTGCCACTTTGTAAGGTGGGGACAGTAATTCTACCTGCTGCTTCGTAAGGTGACAAATAGAAATAGCCTGACGTCACCTAGAAATGTGGCACGTGCTCCAAAGATGACCAGCCCTTATTTACCTTCTTCCCATCTGCACCCCATCGTTGTTTTCTGCCTCCACATCCCTCTATATTCGATATTTATGACATTCTGTACGTGAAGTGGGATCCTTTTGCTGGATTGCTCCGCACAGGGAGGTGCCAGCATTTGGTACATCATTATTATTATTACGTGAACAGGCAAAGTGTAAAACGTGGATCAGGAGAGAAGACATGAACGTGGTGGCCTAATGCCAGCTAAAACGTGGCTGTGATGGCACAGGTGAACGGGGAGGTCGTGCTGGTGCTTCCCTCAGATGATGTAAAGCCTTGGTCAGAGGGGATAGTGTTGCCAGGAAAGACACTTCAGAAGCAGAATATGGCTATTCTGGGGGATAATAAAAGAACAATTAGTATGAAAGTGTGTTTTTGCAAACATAGCTGAAATGGCATGTAGCTGCAGATGACATATTGATTTATTGTATATAAAGCTGTCCGTGGCCATTTTTAGAAGTCTGATGATGTCTCTTACACTGTCAAGAGGAAAATTCTTGGGAAAAAAAAGAGTGTAAAAAGCATCCAGGATTCTTTTGTACCCGTATAGCGGCATTTTTCCCTATTTTTAGTGCAAATCAGCACAATCCAAGCGCAGACTCCCCAGAAGTGCTGGGATGAGGACACCTTGCCTTAGAAACACACTGTATGTTTAAAAAAAAAAACCCCACCCAAATAGCTGCTTTGTACCTAGACAAGAGTCCTTAATGGGCTTGGATGGGGTTCAGATACCAGTGCTGCTCCTTTCTTGCCCAATCCAGACTTACTGCTGAATTGCAGCTCCCAGTTTAGTTTCTCCCGTGTTTTGGGTTCCGGAGCTGGGGACCTCGCTGCAGCTATTCCCGTGGGTAAGGACTAGGACAGGAGCCATGGTCTGCAGGCTCAGGCCTTGACACTGACTCCATGCAGCGTTTAATTAAATTTGATTTTATTCAGGGAGGATGAATGGGCCTGTCCCCCAGTTCCTGATGAAACGGGACCGTGGTGGGCACCCAAGGTTCTCCTCCCCACCGGGTGCTGTGCGGCTTTGCCAAAGGCTGGAGGCAGGGTGGTTTCTGCTGCCCCGGTTGAGTCTGTGAGAAGTGAATAGTTTTTCTGGTTGTTTGCAGCACACTCCAAAGATGAGTCAAGGACCTACCCTCTTCTCTTGTGGCGTGATGGGTAAGTAACAGAAACTTCTATCTGTATTTACTCCACCTCTGCTCACGCTTCCTTATAGCCATGGGCGGAAAGATGTCCTGACCAGCTGGATCTCTCCAAAAACACTCCCCTGCAGACCCCAGGGCGGGCATGCACCCACCTGCCCTGCACAGTGGGGATGGAGGAGCGCCCACCCCACCACCCACTAGTGGTGGCCATCATGCCCGTGCCACCCAGAGGCGGTTGGTTGTCCTGCCCCGTTGCCATTCCTGAGTGAATTGCCTATCTCCTTCCCCCTCCTCAGTGCTTTGATATGTCTGCTTATTTTTAGAGTAACTCATACAGTTGAAATTATAAGCATTTTGGGTCTGGGATTGTGTTTGAGTATCCAGCCCATGACCATGGCTTGTGGCTGTTTGCATGATGCAAGTAATAAATATCAGTATTATCACTAATATGTTCTACCACTTGGCACAAAGTGTTTGGACAGGTCTCAAATAGTAAGGAAGATGTCTTTTTTTTTGCCTTTGACAATAACTATGGTGTAGGAGGGTTTATGCCTTTCATGTCAAGAGTTTGCTATCAATTTTTATGCTGAACAACCACCAGAATTGATGGGGGATTGGTGCCTTGGCCGGTGATCTTAAAAAACTGATGGTGCTGGAAGATGTGCTTTTATATTGTGTTCTTTGGGTTTTGTGGGGGAGAGCCAGTCACTAGGCGAAGTCTCAAAACCCAATTAAAATTGTAGATCAAGTTTGAGCCAAGCTACTTGGTATGAAAGCCAGTACTTCACAGACAAAGAGGCTGCCCCTTTTTCTTCATGGACGCAACTCTCATTAGCGTTAATGGGAGCCGAGAGCATGCATTGAGGGGAGATATTTCCCAAGCTCTCCGATAACTCCACTCATTGCAGGGGGCAGGGGAAGATGGAAAGCATTTGGATTTTTTCAGAGGAAAGTCACAAGCTTCAAAGTCAAGAAGGGGTAGAGACAACCCGTTTCCTTTCTCCTGCCCGTCAAACATGAGTGAGGAACAAAGAAACCCAATCAGACAGTTTTGTCTTGCGCTGTGGCACTGGCAGGCTCTTCAGCAGATATGAAGAGTCTATGCCTAATTGAAAAGCAGCCGGTCATTAAGAGCTTTCCCAAAGACTTCTGCATCTTCGTAGCGCTGCGCTGGTCTTCCTCGGCTGCCAAATTATCCTCTTTCTGAATCTCACCTCCTCGGCCGCAGCTTGCCGTGTAACGGTCTTTGTCATGCCCAGTCAAGAGGAGACAGGCTCTCCAGCATGCAAGGACATTGGTTGGCTTGGGTTTCATTTCAGGCATCTTTCCTGAACGCTCTTCTCAACGTGGGCCATAATCACAGATCAATCCAGCGTCAAAACTTGCTTGCCGTTATAAATAAGTCCCATGGTTCTAATAGCATGGAATGTGAAGCTGGGAGAATATTTCAGGTCAGAGGGCCAAGTCCCTGTCGGTGGAGAGCACTGAGATAAATACAGTGAAGTTTGGACTAATGGTGCAGCCAACGGGAGGCAAAAAGCCGTAGTCCCATGTACATCGATTCTAGATTGTAATATAACTCAATATACGAGTAAACATTATCGAAGACTTGATATGTTGGATGATGCAATGTTAGATCAGCTTCTCAAGGTGACCTAAATAATCTTTTGCTTTTTAGATTTATAAGAAATACTCCTGCCAGTGTGATGATGATGATATTACTAAAAAGATTGTTTTTTAACTTTATATAGCCCTTCGCTGGGAGGAAGATTCAAGATGAAATATCTAAAACTATAAATTCAACAATTTCTTGTTTCCCTTCTCCTTGATGGGCCCTTGAAACACCTGGGAGGATAAGAACTGTCGTGGTGTTGGACGGGGGTTTTTGTTGGATAAGGTTTTTTTCTCCTTTTTCCCAGTCTCCATCACATCCACCCAGTGAAAATACCAGTGACTGCGCTAGAGAAAGGCGGCGGTGTATTAGAAAGCTGGGGCATTACTTTTGACTTCCTCCATTGAAATTTTTCTGGTTTGGGGTGGATGGCAGAAGAAATTTTACAGTGTTTTAATAAGGCATTGGCAGCATCGCCTAACCTTTCCCTGGCGGGTATATAAGCAGCATTCCGCGTCTAAATCAGTAGCACCAGGGGCGGCGCTAGTCCAGCCTTCCAAGAGAAACTCAGCGGGTGCGTGCCGACAGCTGTTTTCTGTGTAAGCAAGAAATTATCTTTGAGGCAAGCTGCAGGCAGGGTTTTATTGAGGCCGTGACAAGGTGCTTGCAAGTGCCATCGCCTTGGCCGCAGGACCAGAGTCCCAGCGTGGCGGGCGTTGCGTGCACAGCCCCACTCGTGAAAGGGAAGGGGAGGATGGCTTTGAGCCCGTAGGGGACGGATCCTGCATAGATCTCCTGTGAAACGCTCTTTTAAAAGTAACCATCATTTGCTTTTCCCCTTGAAAGCACCCCCAGAATTTGTCCTTGCAGAGTGGGGTGATGGACGAAGCGCACAGGTCAGCTCCTGCATCCTTTGGCACAGTCCTCCACCGGAGCGATTTGGCAACGCCAGTGGTCCCAGAGGCGAGCATGCTGGGGGAGTGACAGCCTTGAGTCTTGTCATTGCCCACCTCTTACCTGGAAATTACTTTTTACACTGTATGGGTGATGGAGGACAGCCAAGAAGGCAGGAGGAAGGCCAGTGCATGGGGGGTGATGCCCCTCGATGGCATCCCGAAAGCACCCACCCGCCGCTCTGCCTCTTGATGCAGGGCTCGCAGGCCTCCTGTTTCTGAATTTCCTGGGATTTCGGTGTTTTTTTGGAAAGCTGTCAGTGTAGAACAGCATCTTGGTGCGTGTTCAAGCACAGTTGATCCGCTAAGAGAAGCAACTGTGCAGGGAAAGCCAACCAGGCGTAGCTGGAGCGGGGAGACCTCGCCAGAGGATCGCGTTGAAGAGCGGGACACGGTTTGCCGTTGAGGTGGGGAATTTCCCTCCTCCGTGCTGGCTGTTGGCACGAGGAGCCCACAAGCCCACCGGTGTCTTTGTTCTCCAGCGGTAGGTTTTGGGGCGGTTGTTTTCATTTCTCGTTGAAGCACAGCTCCGCGCAGCGTATTTTAATCTTATTTGTGTGATGGGAAGGCTCTATGGCACTGCCGTCAGCTAATTACAACCGTTAAATTTGTTCCACATTTAGAAATCATCTTTCAAACATAAGCAGGGGGCAGTGGAAAATGCAGGCTGCCTTTTCCTCTGTGCATGGAGACCGGGAGACCGAAATTCGACTTGGACAACACGGGGCAAAAAAGGGAATTGGATGCGCACCCACATGAAGAGAAATGTTTGGGTTAGGGTCCAAACAGAATTTATCTGCCAAAAAGGAGAAGAAAAATTGATTGAAACCCGTAATTGCTTTACAAGTTGCCGTAATAAATTATGTATTAATGTAAATTATTTCATGGGAAAAGAACGTAGAGGAAACTTGGGCAGAAGGATCATGCATTATGTATAAAAAGGAACTGTAAAAATATTATAGCAGCACATTTGTGTCGCTGTAGTTAAAGTTGTGTCAGCGTTTTGGTTTTACACCCTTCTCTGTGGTTATGAATGTGGTCATTAAAATTTACGCCGTGTCACCGGAGGAACACAGCAGTCGTTTAAAAAGCCTGCGGCCATCCCAGAGGTGCCTGGTGTGTCCATGCGCTGCTCCCGCAAAGCCTGGAGCTCGGCGTTTGGAAACCTGGCTGTGATGCTCTGAGGATGGATGCTGTTCTCCAGGGGGGCTGTGCAAAGCTCTCGGGGATATCTGGAGAACAACACCCATCTCCTTGATTTTTGGGACATGACTTCTGCCCGCGATTGCCTCATGCCCTGGCCCACTGGCTTCGTTGGATGTGGTGGAAGTTGCAGGGCAGAACAGTTGGATGTTGTCAGGGTTATGACCTTTAAGGAATTGCAAGGGATCTTATCAATGCTTATCAATCCTTAAAGGGAGGTGCCAGGGGGTTGGGAACAGTCTGGGTGGGAACAGTGGTGCCCAGTGACAGGACAAGAGGGAACGGGCACAAAGGTGACCGTAGGCAGTTCCATCTCCACCTGAGGAGGGCCTTCTCTGCTGTGAGGGCGGCAGAGCAGTGGCACAGGCTGCCCAGAGAGGTGGGGGAGTCTTCCCCTCTGGAGCCATCCCAAACCCGCCTGGACGCCGTCCTGTGCCACTGCTGGAGGTGCCCCTGCTCTGGCGGGGGGTGGCACTGGGGGAGCTCCAGAGGCACCTTCCAGCCCTCACCAGTCTGGGATTCTGTGTGATTCTGTTCATGTTCTCTCTTAAAAGTGAAGGTCTTGGTTTTGCCCAAAAGGAAATTTAGGAATAGATAGCGGTGCTGACGGTGTTTGAGCATGCTGTGATGGTCCAAGGGTGGCTTGAGCACTGCTAGCACGCAGATGGCTTCTGGCTTGTCTCTGAGAATAGGAGATGGGGGGGAAATAAACCAGGTGAGAACTGCCCTGCAGCCAGAGCCTGGGACGTGCCGAGTCTTGCCGGGGCTTGTTGCCGCTTGCCCAGCCCGACGAGTCCTGCCGGTGAGGCAGTAGCCCTGTGCGGAGAGCGGGTGCAGCGACGGCCACTCTTCACCCGTACCCCGAGTGCTCTGGCTGTTTGACACCCAACATCTCCCTCCCGCGGCACCCCTGGCTGCTCCCCGCTAGCCCGGCATCATCGGCTCTGCCGCCAAACTGTCCCGGGGGCCGCGCAGGGCGGTGGGACCGCGTGCGGGCTGGGGGGGCAGCGCAGGAACTGGGGCTCGGCTTGCTTTCTCCGGGGCTGAATTGGAGCTAGCTATCTCAGCCCTGCTTTGGAAAGCAGAGATAGTTTGGGTTTGGGTCCCCCTGTGGCTGGGGAGCCTGGACGCTTGAGGCTGGAAGCTGAATTTAATGCTGCTTTGCACCGGTCTGAATTTCTTGCTGTTCCATGTGTGGTTTGCAAGAGGGCTCAGGCTCCTGCTGCCGCGGCCAGAGAGGGCAGGAGGAGAAATTCAGTCTTCCCCAGGCTGCCGATAACGCCCCTCTGCGTCTTGGGAGCTGGAAAGCTATTTCACAACCAAAGAGATGCCAAAAAATTCACTTTGTGTTGCCTCACCCTGGAAATGCGGATTCGCAGATCGAAACGCCGCGAAAGACATTCTCTGGATGTGCTCATCAAGTGACTCAAAGTGTTTATTTTTGCAGTTGTAAGTTAAAATCCAAAAGGAAGATGTTATCTCATCCGAGGACACTAATGGCCGTGAAGGAGCTGTTTAACCAGGGGAAGAGCCCCTCGTGCCACACTTAGAGCATGTTCTGGTTGTAAATCACAGAATCACAGAATGGTCAGGGTTGGAAGAGACCTCTGGAGATCATCTAGTCCAACCCCCAATGTTCTCCTGTCGTTTTTCCAATAGGCAGCGAAGAGTTTTCCAGGAAAGCAGCTCACTCGCAAACCGAGGGGTTCTCATGGTGGGTTTTATCCTGGAACAAATTACTGCCTCAGGGTAAACGGAGTTGAGGTTTGTAATGTAAGAAAATTAATACACGCGTAACTGCGGCAGTATTAATGGTTCCACTGCAATTACCGTTATCAGCGTGCTCAGGATGGGAATCTTAGTCTTAAAAAACTGAACAGAAAACCAGCTGGTTTTCCTCAATAAGGCTTTCCCAAGGCCTTTAATTACACCCTCAGCCTTTAGACTACCCCATTTTCAATTTGTTTCGGGGCGAACTCTTTTCTGCTTGCACTGAAAAACCTTATTTTGTGGGTTACCTGGTAGTTTGGGACCGGTCAGTGATGCTCGGGGCAAGGTGGGGGGGGGACAGGCTGTGCCAGGGTCTCCTCCCTGCCCTGCCAAAAAAAACAGCTCCCACGGTGCCAGGGGAAAAGCAAAGAACCCCAAGCTGGTGCTGGGGATAACGGTGCGATTGCCGGTCTCTCCGCAAGGTTTGGAAGATTTATAGCTGTTTGTGCCGAAGCAGGGGTGAAAGAGGAAGGTGTCCCGTATCCTCCTCACCGAGGCCTTTTGTACAGCGTGATGTCTCCGGCTGGAGGATCGTGGCAGCTTGCCACGAAAAATCAGCTTCTATTTCTGTTTCTTTTGTCTGCTGACCTGACCTGAGAAATCTCTCTGCTGGCAGCATAATACCAGGGCGGGGGGGGAGGGAAATAATAAAGATCTAAACATAGATGTAGTTGTTTAGTGCGGGTTTCTCACTTTTCCTTGTGTTTATTAAAATGAGGATGGCAGCAGCTGAAATGCCGTGCGGTTATTGAGGGCAGAGCCAGGCTGTTTGTGGCTGGAGTTGTTACGGCGGCAGCTGGATGCAGGGAGAAATGGGAAAACTGGCCAAAAATGGGGTAGGGGGCCCCAAATCTGACCTCCTGACTCGAAACCGAGCCTTGGTCGGAAGCGTTCTGCGCCGTTGCATCTTCCCTCTCAGGCTGGTACCTGCAGCTGCGGGCTGGGTACGGCTTTTAATTCATCCTTCAGTTGCCCGAGTAGAAAAAAAAAAACCAAACCCAAAACCCCTAAAAAATATTACACGATTTAGATACGATCACATGAAACTTCGCAGCGACGGTTAGCCAGCACGGTTTGCCTCTCTTTGCAGCAGCCGACGACAAAAACAGTCACCAGAGGAGGTCTGTCGGGTGATTACTTTTTTCCATCGCAGCAGCCGATGGGGTTGTCCTACCATGGTTTTCCTGTTGAGCGTCAGCGGCGTATCTGCAGAGAGCCCCGTTCGCCTGCGCTGGGGAGCCAGACCGTGACGAGACTTTGCTTTCTTCTTCTTTTATCGTCAGCGGGACCGTGTGCGGGAGTGAGATCATCACCCTTAATCCTCTCTTTCCACACAGTCGTCGGTGGGATTTCTGACTGCGGCTGTAGCTGGGTTTGCAGTCTTCCGTAGCCATACACGTTTCGGCCCGCAGACTTTGGAGGTGCAAGTTTCTCGGGTTTTTGCCCAGGCAACGCAAAACCTGTCTGATAAAAGGAGTATCTCTGTGTCAACCCCAAACCCATGCAACAGGTCACCACCCTCTTTCGCTGCGCTGCGCTGGAAGCCAAATTTGCGGGGGGGGGCAAACTCCCATGTAAACCAGCTGAATCAAAGAGAGAGGCAGAAAATGTTAAAAATGTGTGGTTTTTGGTTTTTTTTTTAAGAAAAAGCAAACCTATTAAGCGATTTGTTGCTTTAACTAAATGCTTCAATGTTATGTTTGTTACAGAAATGCAAACGATTGGCTGTGCTAGGGACAAGTGGGATTTTCAAGGTGACCCCAAAGAGATGCTAAACCTGGGTTGCTGCAGGAGAGGGAGAGGGTGTGGGTACCCCGTTCCCATGGCACCTTCCCGCTCCCTGTGGGTAACTGGGAAGGGGGGTGCCCGGGCCAGAGCACCCAGCTGGCCCCGAATTTGGGGGACAAAGGGGAGCTGGGCGATGACCCTCGCAAAAGGGACCTCAGAACATCTCACAAAGGACCGCTGGAGGGTTATCGTGCATCTGTTCCACCGTCAGACATCTCAGAGTTTATGATGTGCCCCGACTTTTGCTAGACGCAGTATCTTTGGGTCGGTTTGGGAGAGATGCTCAGAGCCTTACCGGGGATACAGTTTTATTGGCTTCATTGGAGCAATACTGGTTTAGCTTTGGGACAGCTGAGAGCAGGACAGCCCCCTGGATGTCGGGATGGCTTTTGGTTTCCTTTGGTTGTGATGACCTTGTTGGTATTTCCATGCCATGACAGGCAGCTCGATGCCCAAATTGCATTCCCCTTTCTGTCAGGACCATCCCAACCCCTCTTCTCTGAGCTCCTTTCTGGTGTTTTGTCCATCTCACCCAGCAGCGCTACAGCTTTGTGCTCTTCACTTCCAGTTTTTGTGAACTTCTCGGGCAATTATTGATTGTGGAGCCCAGGACAAACAGCACGTATCTGAGACGTGATTTAGCACAAGAGATAAGGCAATGGCTGTGTCATTTTATAGTGCTGAATTTCCCTTAGCTGGTGCAATCTGCATATTCAAAGGCATGTTTTTATCTTCTAGCAGTTTTGCTCCTGCTGCGCTTATCATTTTGTCTCTCCCTCCATCTCCGCTGCAGCAACCGTTCTGCTGGCAGTTCAGAAAACCATATTCCACGAGTTAATTAATTTCTAGTGGAAAACGTCCCATATGCTACTCTTTTTGTATATGGACGTGGAAAGCAAATCGCAGAATTAATTAATGCTAATGCCAGTGCTTGTGTGTTGTTGTTTGTTTTTTTG
>NW_009650176.1:4468828-4469610 GCF_000708025.1 Charadrius vociferus
CCTCAGCGACCCCCACGGCAACCCCGCAGCCCCCCCCAGCAAGCGCCAGTGCCGCTCACTCTCGTTTTCGGACGAAATGTCGAGCTGCGGGACCTCGTGGAGACCTTTAGGCTCGAAGGTTTGGACCCCGGTTGAGAAACGGCGGTGTTACAGTGGGGGGAGCGTGCAACGCTACTCCAACGGCTTTGCCACCATGCAGAGGAGCTCGAGCTTCAGCCTGCCCTCGCGGTCCAACCCGCTCTCCTGCGAGCATCCCGCCCTCAGCAGCCGGTTGGGATGCCCGCCGAGGAAATCGGCCGCCGGCGGGCACGGAGGAGACCGGGTGGACATGCAGAGGTCCCTCTCCTGCTCGCACGACCGCTTCTCCTCCACGGAGTATTGCCCGCCCTCGGCCAGCAGCACACCCGCCTCCACGCCGGAGCTGGGGCGAAGGGCCGGAGGGCTCTCCCGCAGCCGCTCGCAGCCCTGCGTCCTGAACGACAAAAAGGTGGGCGTCAAGCGACGGAGACCAGAGGAGGTCCAGGAGCAACGGCCCTCGCTGGACCTCGCCAAGATGACCCAGGTAAGAGGCGGCGGTGCCGTCCCCGCAGCCGGGGCTCAGCAGCGAGGTCACGCTGTTCTCTGCTTTGCTCAAATTCCTTTCGCACCCTCCCGAGGTGGGTCTGGGGCGTGCGGAGTAACGGGGGTGCTGCGGGGATGCGCATCCTTCTGTCCGAGCAGAAAACCCCTTCCACTCCAAGTGGATTTCTTTAACAAATTCCTGCATTTCTCTTCAGAGCTGA
>NW_009650176.1:4469665-4477529 GCF_000708025.1 Charadrius vociferus
GGAATGCATTAAACCCCACATTTTTGAGTTCAGGAGAGAGGAGCCCCGGGCCTGCCATGGCACGGGGAAGGCAGCACCCGAGGCACAGAGCCCCGGCTCCGTCAGGAGCCGAATTCACACCGCTACGGGCTTTACTTGCTCTTAGCCTCTGTAATTTTCCATTCTGGAGATGTTATCACATTTCATTTTCAGTTGCAAACACAGAGCGCAACCTCCCTCTTCAATCCGCCGCGCAAAGCCAGATAACAGATCTGAAGTGTGACTCGGGGAGGCTTTTGCCCCCCAGTCCTCTCCGGGCAAGACCAAGTGAGCAGACTTTGGCGAGAGCCAAAGTGAGACGCTGCATCGGAGAATGGTATGAGCAGCGGCTCCATTTTGCACTCATAAAATTTCTTTTTCCACAGTTTTGTGATTTGACATTTCCCACATCAGTAATTTATAGTTGTAAAGACAACGACACCACCAGCTCTGTGTAGGATGAAGATGATGGGGGTGTCTGAAGATCCCAGGGTGGGCTGTCACCTTCTGCCGGGCAGAAAACTTCCCCCACGGTTTCAGTTCGATGTGGTCATCTTCTGCGCTTTCTGCTGTGTTTCATCCTGGAGGTGACCGTGTCGGCAGCCTCTGCCCTGATTTTCCTGATGCTCTTTGTAGAGCCGTGGCCGGCAAAGTCCACCCGGCTCGTGACGTCCCCACGCACTCCATTTCGTTGTCCACAGGGGAACAGCTGGCAGCAATTCCTCAGGTGGGATGGAGAAACAGCGGTGGGGTTTCTCCCCTTGCCGTTCCCCAGCCAGGTGACATCCAACGCTGTCTGGTCGTTTTTCCACTCTTATAAGAACGCAGTATATAACAGCACGCTATTTTATGGTGTTTCACGCTTGGCAGCGCCGCGGGTGTTTGAAGGGGTGCAGCAGTGTGGGAGGAAGAGAATGGCTTTTCCTCCTCCAGAGGAGCTTAGAGGATAAAAAGGGTGAGGGAATCACATATTTGGGTGATGGCAGGGGAAAAACGTGAGGCATTGCGCTCGTCTTTTGATAAACCATGCCAGCAACGCTTAATAAGCTAAACTTATTTTATTAGCTAATAAGCAGGACAGGCAGTAAAAACAACTTAGGTGTGTTGTTATGTTTTACTGGCTGCAGGTTGGAATAGCACAGTTGCCCCTTCCTAACTCTCTCCGTGCAAGCAGCCGCTGGTTGCTTCACCTCTGCGTGCGGTGCGGGGAGTCCCGCAAACCCGTGCGGGAGTTTCCTGCCAAACCAAAGCCTGGAAAAGACCCAAATTGCCTCAAAACCAGTGGCGGGGATGGCAAGGCTGCTCCTTCCCCGCCTGCCTTCCCACCCCTGCCTGGAGCCTGCAGGCACGGAGCTGCTGCCTTGGGGAGGGGGCGAAGGTGGCTGTCCCCAAATCGGTGTCAGACCCGCAGGGAGCAATGCGGAGCGATGGCCGTGTCCACCCCAGCTCGCTCAGAAAGCGGCTTCACTGCTTGTTCCCAGGTGGTTCCTTGCTTTAAAACCCGCGTGTGAAAACTGCCTTTGCCACCGCATGCCGACGGCTGCGGCTTTCCTCGCGGCGCCGTTAATAACCCACTGGCGTGGGAGAAGGTCATGGATGGGCTGTGGAAATGGGGTGACCGGGAAGAAAGCCCACGGCTGCAGAGTAGCCAGGGCAAAGAGGGGGGAGGAAGAAATTTTTTACGCTGAGGGTGGTGAGGCACTGGCCCAGGTTGCCCAGAGAGGTGGGAGATGCCCCATCCCTGGAACCATTCAAGGTCGGGTTGGACGGGGCTCTGAGCAACCTGATCTGGTTGAAGATGTTCCTGCTAATTGCAGGGGGGTTGGACTAGATGGACTTAAAGGTCCCTTCCAACCCAAACCATTCTATGATGTGTCCCTGAGCGCAGGCACTGGGGCTGGGAAATGGGCTGCTCCTCTTTCTGCGTGCCCAGCAGCGGCCAGAATAGTCCTCCTCATCCACACTTTCTCCTCCGGTGGTGCATTCTGGGGCTGTATTTGGAAATGCAAAGCAGAACTTGCATTTCTGTTTGCATGCACACGCAGGCGTGCCTGCAGAGGTTAGCGAGGAGCCGTGCAGAGGGTCATGTTTGCGTATCGCAGGGGTTTGTTGCGTCTGGGCAATTTGGAGTGGAAATGTGTTAATAGCACGTGTGGTTGTGTGGGTGCACAGGTAACAAAATCCCACCCAATACACAGAGCCAGTTGTGCACGGGCAAGCAAGCACCTTGGTTTGGTTGCCCATTAGGGTGTCTGCTTGCCATGACCAGTGGTATGGTCTCGCAGGGCTGAACGTGCCCATCGTATCCCCCCAGACACGCTGCTCAGGAGGAAGTGGAGGTGATGGAGACCTTTTGGGATGGGACCAAAGCGTTAAATGAGTTGCAAGGCCGCGGTGTGATGGATCAGTGCACGTGTGCCCCAGCTGCATCTGCTGGAGCGCTCACTGCTGAACAAAGGGATGAGATCAAAGGGATGGGACTATTTTTATTCTCCTGGCTATTCTGAGAGCCTGCGCGATGGTTACCATCTCCGAGCAGCGCTTGCGCCGTGGTAAGATGAGCGTTTCGGAAGTGCTGGGAGGGCAGAGCAGAAGTCATCTGCTCTTCTTTGCTCATGGCGTTGTGCTCAGCGAGCTCGCAGGGGCACCAAAGGGAGCACGCAGGAGTGGGGAGCGATCTTCCCAAGGTAGCCGCCATGGCAGGCCGCGAGGCTTTGATCCCTCATTAGAAGTATTTTCTTTGCAAATGCCAAGAAAGCGATGTTTTGCCTTTTTTACCAAATGCTCTTTGTGATTTTCTGCTCTTTAATTGCCGGCCTTTGCAAATGAAGGGCACAGAGGTGGTGTGGCAGGTAGGGCATACCCCAGATGGACCACGCTGGTGGGGATGCTGCCCCAGCACAGTGGATGGGGCATCGCGTCCAGCTGATTTTGCTGCCAGTGCTGTGCTCTGCAGACTTTGGGGAATAAAAGGCTCGTGCCGGGGCCCAGAAAGCCTCTTTTTGTAGCTGTTCTTCCAGCCTTGCATGCCCACAATGCTCCTTGCTGGCTCCTTTGGTGCCCGCTGGGAGTTTAGCAGTTTGTAACTCATCTTGAGCCCTTCCAGGTCCATGCTGAGGTCTGCGCAAGACTTCGCAGGCAGGACGTGGCTGCGCGCTTGGCTCGGTCCCTTCTCTGAGGAGCTGAACTGCAGGCTGGGATCGCATCCTGCACCTCTTAACCCACCCCTTTGGGTTGGCCTTGGCCCTGGCGAAAAACAGAGTCTAAACAAGAGCAACCCCGACTGCCGAGTCCCCACGTTGGCTCCTACGCTGGATGGCTCTCCATCCCATGTCCCCACAGCGAGGACCTTGTGGGGGACGTGGTAGCCGCAGCATGGGTGGAGGATCTAACAAATCTCAGCACCTGGCTGTCGGGCTTGTGTGTCGGATTAGTGTATCAGGGACTAATACATGGGTAAAGTAGGACCGACACAAACCCACCTAAGACCCGGCTTCAGGAGGATGAAGGCGCAGTCAGATCTGGCAGGTTACCCTCCTCGAGCATCCTCAGGGAGCCGAAAAGCCTTAAATCCGGCCAGGAAACTGCTCCGAACCATTGGGTGTTACGAAATAGCCAGGAAGCGAAAAGCAGCAGTGTGTCACCGGAGCAGATGTGTTTGGTAGTCGAATTGCAAATTTGAATAGTAGTGTGTTTGGTAGTCAAATCCAAGTCCTCCGCATCAGAAAAATCCTGCGCAGCAGTAGCTGTTTGGCAGGAGGGAGGTGCAGAGCTTCTCTCCTCACAGCGCTCCTGGTGCTGCCTGGGGTCTCTGCAGGAGGTCACCGCCTCCGGGAAGGGTGCAGAAGAAAGGGTGCCCGCAGGTGCTTTCTGTGCTGATGTAGAAGGTTCACGTGATAGATAGGGAAGGATGAGAGTGTCCCAGCTCTGGTTTCTGCTTTTTGGGAGGAAAAGATCTGATGGGTGGCGCAAAGCCGCGGCGGTGGGAGCAGTCCTCAACTCCCTCCTCGATCCCTGCCCAGCCTGGCATCCCGGCCACCTGCGGGACAGGGGACATGACGAGGAGACAGTGGGACCTTGAGGCTTGAAGCAGAGCTCACAGCTGGGCTGGGTCAGTGTTTTCCACCATCTCTTGCCCTTCAGCTGCTCCCTTGAGGCTCCAGTGAGGCTCCTGAAGGACGCGAACGGACACCCTCACCCAGAGACGTGAGACACACACGTGCATTTCCCTTGCAGTAGATGTGTCTGAAATTGCTGGGTTACAACCACAGAGTTAACATTTAATTATCCCAGCGGGACCAGCTGAGCGCTTCGGCAGTTAGGCTAAGCCTATCCAATAAGTTTTAGAAACTCCAACTGTATCAGATAGAAAATCTGACCAAAATATTTTGGCAGGTGGGATCTTTGGGGCAGCCATGAGCTGCTGGCCCTGCCTGCAGGGCACCGAAGCCCGACAGTGGCACCGGCGCTCCCGGCATAGCACTGACCTTCCCTGCCCTCCGAGGATGCTGTGTGGGGCAAAGCCAGCTTCTCCATCGCATCAGACCAAGGGGGAAAATTTGTCGGCTGGGAAACAGAGGGATTGGCCGGGGAGATGCTGACGGGGTCAGCGGGAGCTTCCCTTTCCCTCTGGTGGATGCTGAGCCCAGATGCACGTTTATAATTTGGATAGCCATAGCTTTGTCCCAGGTGACCCAAGGATGACAAGAATCTAATCACTTGTATGTCCAAAAGCAGTTCAGTCTTTGTTCTTGGAAAACCTTAAGGAATAGTTGTATTTTCTCTGGCTGCTGTCCTCCGCATCAGAAGAATCCTTCCAAACTGAGAAAGCGCCGCCTGAGCACCCTGCGGTACTCTCAAGCACGAGTTTAGGCAAAAATAGTTGTTGGGGTGGTTCATCCTCTGCAAAACCCAATACAATAAGAGAAGGACCCTGAAGCCCCGTCGGAGCGGGGAAGGGATTCCCTGGGTGCAGCATCTCCCCCAGTGCCGGTGGCAGCGAGAGCGATGGGCACCCCCTTCTCCCCATCTCCTCCTCGCCCACCGGACCAGGCTGGGTGGCCGCACACCACCATCACCAAGGAATTCCTCAACCGGGATGCAGCCCAAGGAGCCTGTGGAGCATCCTCGGTTTCCAAGGAGGAAATGCAGCCGGGTTCAGGTACCCATGGCAGAGAGTGGATCCCCGAGGCAGGGATGTGCTGCTGGCTTTGGGGCAGGCAGGGGTGTAGCAGAGTGGGATTGGAGCGAAACCCGGAGCTGTGCAAGGGCCAGGGTTTTTCGTAGCTCTTCAGTTATGAAAAGCAGTTCTGGCAGGCTGCTCTCCGCGTGGGAGGACTGGCACAGAGGGACGAGCAGGATTAGGCAAGTTATGGTGAGCATTCTTGCCTTTGGTGGGGCGGGCGTTCGGGGTGTGGGACACGGTCAGAGCCCTCCCCGGGACGGGAGTGCCGTGAAAACCAGCTAATTCCTCGTGGGCAGCAGGAGACGGTGGGATAAGCATGCTGGAGAAAAACCCTGCAGGATTTAGGTATTCCCCCAGGCTCATTTTAATGCCTCACTAGGAACGAGACTGGGAAGTTCAGTGATTTCGGATGAAGAGCTGAAATAATGGCAAGGTGGCCGCGGGGCTGCACGTGTCCTCTCATCTGGCTTTCTACGGCGTAGAAATGCCTTGTGCGCAATGGTCCGTGATTCAAAGCAAAGCAGAACCAAAGTCTTCGTGCTGGGCTTTTCAGCAGACCTCAAAGCATTTGCTTTACAGATGGGGAAACTGAGGCACGGGGCGTGCCGTGAGTCCCTGGGCGCTAACAGCAGAGCTGGGGACCGAGCCCGGGGCGTTGGGCGTCGCGTCAGCGTCCCGCTCTGGCAGCGTGTCGGTTAATTTTTCGCTTGTGCTGGTAACCACATGTGTTTATAGGCCTGAAACCTGGTACCATAATCAAAATAAAAATAATTTGACCTGAAATAAATGTTTTCTTCATACCAGGAGGGATATTTAGGCCAGGCAGGAGAGGCGGGAGCCGCTCCTGGAAGCAATTACATGGCCACATAACTGGGCTAATTAAGAAAGAGACCTAAATGTTAAAGTTCTGCTGGGTAGGAAAATACTTGGGAAAACATTGCCTTTAATTCCTCAGAATCCTCATTTTGTCTTTTCTCCCTGCAATTCCCATAGCTCAGAGAGGGGAGGTGAGCTCACATCGCTCCCCTTCTTATTTACTCCTACAGCACCAAACTGGAGATGCTTCAACTTTGGGTAGAAACCGAACCGTGAACATGGCTGTCGTTGAAATAGCAACAAATTTTAAAAGCCACAGCACCACGAGAATCCTTCTGCTCTGTTTAAACGCACACCAACGCTCCGCTTTCTGCCTCTTCGCCTTCGAACTGGTTATAAACCCGTCAGGTCATACTCCAGTGAGTGGGTGATGATGAAGTGTCATTTAATTATCCCGTGTCCGGAGGCAGGTGAGATGCGAAGAGGCCAGTTTCTGTTCTTCACCACAGGCAAGGAGGGTTTGGGTACCGGGAGAGCTGCCTGGCATCTCCGACCACCCTCGTGCCCCTTAAGACGAGGACATCAGCCCTCCTCTCATTTCGGTGCAGCGCTTGGCCTTGCTTTCCGACTTTAGCTTTTTTTTTCCCCCGTTTCCACATGAAGCACGAGCCCAAGGAGGGCAACACCCGACCTCCGAAATCCCAGCAGTTGTTCTGACAGCGTGATCATTATTCTCGTGGCGATGCGGTCTCCTTCCTAGGCGCAGTGCTCTCACTCTCACAGCTCTGGGGACCGTGTCCATCCAGATGCGATCACAGAATTCACAGAATTCACAGAATGGTTAGGGTTGGAAGGGACCTCTGGAGATCATCTAGTCCACCCCTCCTGCCAGAGCAGGGTCACCTACAGCACGTTACACAGGACAGCGTCCAGGCGGGTTTTGAATGTCTCCAGAGTGGGAGACTCCACCACCTCTCTGGGCAGCCTGTTCCAGTGCTCCACTACCCTCAAAGTAAAGAAGTTCCTTCTCATGTTAAGATGGATCAGAAACCGTCGGGATCAGAAGAGCTGGTTTTCTTTTTCTGATGTGGGTGCACCTAAAAAATATGGGAGATGAGCAATCTTGTAAGGGTGGCAGGTGGCTTGGACCCCAGTGGTCCTCCTGGCTGGGCTGATTTTGGCAGGAATGTGTGGTTTCACCCTTTGCAAGGCCCTAGGAGAAGCTGGCTGGGCATGTTAGGTGAGAAAAATTGATCTTCTAGAAAAACCCAGAGTCCGCCGGAGATGCTGTGTGATGGAGAGACACCTGCTTGGTTTTCCTCTCCCGTGGTCTGGTGCAATTCTTCTCCGAAGGTCACCTTGCTGTGGTGGTGACCTGGAGACTTGCCATCTCCCACCTCCGCGTCCGCCGCTTTCCAACGTCTCTTTGCCAACATTTCCTGCAGGATTTGGGGTGTTGGGTGCCGAAACACCTCGCGGCAGTAGGAGTGCTGGGTTCGGTGGCTTGTCTGAGTCATCTACAGGACGCCGAGCCACGGGCCAGCCCCGATGCCGGGGGGTGTGCGTGTGCTGGCTGAGCAGATTGCTTTCCTTCACACCGGAAGCTGCAAGGGAGACATAACACGTCTGTCACACCGATGACGGCCACCCGGAATGAGAATGTGAAATCATCCCCAGCAATGGCAAAACGAGCCCTCGCTATCTCTTGCCCATTCTGTTTCCTGCCCTGTAAAATTTTGATATGGTTGTTACCGAGAGATTTTAATTTGTATTAACAACATTCCAAACATAGCTATCCTTTTATTATTTTTTTTTTTTTTACTGAATGATTTTTATATATATATA
>NW_009650176.1:4477552-4484445 GCF_000708025.1 Charadrius vociferus
AATAGAGGATGGTCTTGTAGTGTTTGAACATACAACTTGCCACGGAAAGAAGGGCACAAAGGTCCTTGTGGTGTTTAAGCCGCAGTACTGCTGGCAATAATTGTCAGACGTGATGGGAGATATTGCTTCCTGCCGGTTGTAAGTGCCCTCCTAGGATCTGTGCGCTGGTAATACATGAAGACTTGGGGGTGGCACCCGTGCCCCATTTCTGATGGCTTCACAAGGTTTTGGCTTCTCTGTGAGCCTTTGAAGCATTTGCAGTTTGAAGAGCCGCATCTCTCATAACAGATACTGTACTGCTGATGTCTTCTCCTCCTGAGTTCCCTCCAACATCCATTTACTTTGCTGCAAGAGTTGACCCGTGAACACTGAGGAGTCTCATACAGCTGGCAAACTACTTCTCCTCCTCTGGGAAGCTCCTTATTATATAGTATGGCATATAGTATATGGGACAGAGAATAGTTGCTATAGAACAAATAAGGCAATTAAAATACAACTTGTTGTTGAGGCCCCGTCCCTGGAGGTGTTCATGGCCAGGTTGGACAGGGCTTGGAGCAACCTGGGCTGGTGGGAGGTGGCCCTGCTCAGGGCAGGGGGGTGGGACTTGATGATCTTCAAGGTCCCTTCCAACCCAAACCATTCTATGATTCTATGACAAAGTGCCCTTGCATCCCCCCGGGGTTATGGAGAGCATCCCGTGGTTACAAATTCACCATCAAGTGCTGTCTGCCCTGCAGGTGGGCCGTGAAGGATGGGTGAGAGGGTACTGGCAGCAGTGGATGCCAGCTTAGAAGGTGATGAGGATGAAGCACTTGGGTGTGCTTGATAAGGAGGAATTATTGAGAAGACTTTATGCCCTGAAAGACGGCTGTTACGAGAAGAGAGCTGAGACGTTGGGGCCGGGTACAACAGGACTATTCACGTTGCTCGCTGGCTGCTGTGGACAGACAGCACCATTCATGGGGTGACTTCACTGTCTTCTGAGGAGCATGTGCCTTCGCAGGATGGAGTCATCTGCACCAGGAATCACAAGAGCATCCTCCTGAAATGCGGATGGGTGTTTCTTGTGTTTTTCAGGATTAAAATCAGCTTCAGCCTGGGCTGGAGACCCTGAGGAGTGGGGTGTGTAATGGGAGTCTCCTGATGGCTGGTGACCAGGCTGTCCCCTGCCTTGCTTTCCCTTTCAAGCTAAGGAATAATGGCAGTTTCCAAGAGGATCCATGCACGGAGAAGCTCGTACGCTCCCAAAGCCGAAGTAAAGAGCCCACCAGCTTGGAAATGTTACAGGCTGGTGTTGACGCTGAGTGAGGAGAAGTTTCGAACTGCGTGATGGGATAAGTGACCTCTCCTCTCCAACCACCCAGCTCTTTCCTCGAGGGGTAAAATTCTCTACGTTTTCACGTAAGAAGATTTTCTGTTTGAATTTTGGCAGCTCTCAGGCTTGCTGGCGAGGGCAGGAGGGGCGGCAGTGATCTCGGTCGACGTCAGCACCCACTCAAGCTGGTGGCAAATATTGCCAAAAGGTAGTGAGAGGCGAAAAACTGGAGGTTTTAAATTCCAGACGTATCCCAGGAAATAGTTTGCTATTGATGTAACTTCTGAGACAGATTCCAGCTTCCAAGCCCCAATGTTTTTTAAATAAACACGAATGAGAGCCTGCAAAGGTCACATTGTGGCTTGGTGGGAAAAAGCCTTCGGTTCAGGATCAAAAGAAAACGCCTCGGTTGGGAGGGGGCAGAAGACCTCAGAAACCAGCTGGATTTAACTTTGGTCAGACTATTAGACATGCCGCCATCGTTATTCTTTGCTCTGGTATTTTTTCAATTTAAAAACACAAGTAGTTGAACAAGATTCAAGTCAATATTGGAAATTAGGTTCATAACGATGTTTACTCCTGGCGTGAACTGTTAATGAGGTTTTTTCCCTCCTTGCTCCTTTGACAAAGAAGTCTCCATATCCGTTGAAGTATAACGAACCTCGACTCAGCTGGTGCACACCGGGGCAGGGTAGAGCCAGTGGCACTCGTTGAGGTTGCCCGCTGGCACAAGCCCACGTTGCTGACATTCTCCCGCCCGCGATGCCGGGGAGGATGCTTGTGCAAGGAACTTCACCCCTGAAATGTTTCCGTTGCTTTCCGAGATGATTTGCATCAGTTTTTCCCTATGCTGTGCTAAAAATAGAAGCTTTTGTTGGGCATTGTAATTTGGCTTGATCTAAGAGCTGTATCAGGTCCAAAGGCATATACTTTTCATGTATAGAGGGCAATATGTTAAGAGGAACAGACGCTTTTGAAGTTATGGCACTGGACTGGACCATATATGCGTCAGCCCCGTTCCTGCCTCCTCTGCGAATGTCCTTCAAACAGAGTTTCCCTGCCTCAGTTTCCCAAATAGAAAAATGAAGGCAATGCATTTTTTCACCTACCGCCATCCATAAGCTCCTGAGGCTGTGCTGGCTCGGCTGGGATGTAATTTGGGTGCCACCCACAGCAATAAAACCTTGCTCTTAGGTAGCGGGTCATATCGCTGCCAGAAGTAGCACGCAAAAAAGATCCATCTCCCTATAAAAGGCTGATTTGTTGGTGCCGCTCTGGAGTGACCATTTCAGGCAAGGTACTTTGGTGTAGTCAGAGGAAGCTCGTAGGAGGTGATTTATTGTAGCAGGCTCTATTTTAGTTACCCGGCAGAGCTTTTAATAGCGGTAACGTGTAATGCAATGACATCCATTGTTTTGATTTTACAGTCGAAACGGTCCCATCTGCCCCAGTTATAAATTTGTGACTCATCAGACACAATGGGCTGAAAATAAATTCAGCTGTGGGAGCAGAAATGGGCTGTGCCCAGGGACGTGGGCATTTCTGCCACGAAATCACTTTTCCAGCATAGGCTGGGACTTGTGTGCGTGGACGGGCTCCTCCGACAGCATCCCTCGCACGTGCAAGGAGGGAGTCGAAGTGCCAAAGGACCGCGTGGTCCAGCTCCATCCCCTGCTCTGGCTCCATCCCCTGCTCTCAGCTCCATCCCCTGTTCCGGCTCCATCCCCTGCTCCAGCTCTATCCCCTGTTCCCGGCTCCATCCCCTGCTCAGGCTCCATCCCCTGTTCCCGGCTCCATCCCCTGCTTCGGCTCCCCCCTGTTCCAGCTCCATCCCCTGCTCCACTCTCAACTCTATCCCCTGTTCCGGCTCCATCCCCTGCTCCAGCTCCATCCCCTGCTCCAGCTCCATCCCCTGCTCCAGCTCCATCCCCTGCTCCAGCTCCATCCCCTGCTCCAGCTCCATCCCCTGCTCCAGCTCCATCCCCTGCTCCAGCTCCATCCCCTGCTCCAGCTCCATCCCCTGCTCCAGCTCCATCCCCTGCTCCAGCTCCATCCCCTGCTCCAGCTCCATCCCCTGCTCCAGCTCCATCCCCTGCTCCAGCTCCATCCCCTGCTCCAGCTCCATCCCCTGCTCCAGCTCCATCCCCTGCTCCAGCTCCATCCCCTGCTCCAGCTCCATCCCCTGCTCCAGCTCCATCCCCTGCTCCAGCTCCATCCCCTGCTCCAGCTCCATCCCCTGCTCCAGCTCCATCCCCTGCTCCAGCTCCATCCCCTGCTCCAGCTCCATCCCCTGTTCCCGGCTCCATCCCCTGCTCTGGCTCCATCCCCTCCTCCAGCTCCATCCCCTTCTCTGGCTCCATCCCCTGACGAGGTCCAGGGATGCGGGGTCGGGCTGTTGCACCCTTGTTCGCGCTCACACGGGAGGACAGGGCTGGAAGCGCAAACAAAGCTTGGCAGTGTGTGTGTCCCAAAGACACACAAAATCCGATTGTATCCCCAAGACACGCATCTGATTCACTGCGCGCTGGTTAACCGTCTGGTGCCTGGGCTCGTACACTATGTGGACCCAAAGAACGAAGTGACATGCTTGAAATTGGTGGCCAAAAGTGGTTGTTCGTGCTGTTTTTAAAAAAAACCCACCCAAACCCCGGCACTCCAGGAGATTTCCAGGCTTGCTGCTCCCTCCCACGGCTCAGGGGATGCAGCGGGGGCAGGATTTGCAGATGGTGATCGGGTTTTTCTCCCCTTGAAGGTGCTTCATTGATCACATCTTCTGCCAGAGGATGTCGGAGGCGTTCGAAGGCCGGAGCAGGGTGCGGATTTTGGATCTGGGGCTGAGCCCGGCGCAGCGGTGGGAACGGCTCCTTGGGGCACGGGGCAGCGTGGCCGCGGCCTCCTGTGCAGCCGCTGCTTTTGGAGAAAATAGTTTTTCAATGCAAAACTTTAGCAGTGATGGTCAGAAGTTACTTGGGAGTCTCTTGCCGTGCAAAACTCTCCCAAAGTGTCTCAGAAAGTGGCGCTAAATAAACCGGGAGGGCAGTTCGGTTTTCTTTTCAAGAGAAGGATGCCGAGGGTTAGTCTGAAGTGGAGACTGTGTCGGAAAAGCCATGTGTACTTCAAGTCTGCATTTAATTTGCAGGAAGGCACGGTGCTGGGTGCGACGGTGGGTGCACCGAGAGCTGGTACGGGTCATGACTCCAGATTACTTACTGCCTTCATATTTTTAATCCAACCCAATGTTAATTCGATACCCGGGGGAAAGCAGGCTGCCATTATCACCTTAAATTAGTCACCGTGTGGTCAGGCTGTATGTGTTGTGGGAGGCGAGATGCTGGCACAGGCAGCTCTTTGGGATTAGGTACAGCCTTGCACCTCCTGCCTCGCGCTCCGTGTCCCAGGGTTACACACCGCAGTGCCGCCTTTCCATCAATTCTGGATTTATGGTCATCCGCGGTATGATTTAATCCCTTCACTGACTTCTTTTAACGGCGCTGCTGAAGCTACGAGATGCTCCACACCTGCAGCCATCCTAGTTCTTCATCGCTGCGGGGTCCATCCTGCTCTGCGCCTCCCCGACGCGGAGGACACAGTGTCCTACTGCATTTATGGTATCCTGACGGGCAGTCATCTATTTTTCTCAAGCGCTTTTGAGCGTATTTTAATCAATGTGCTGGTGCAAATAAAGGCTTCATGTCACTGCCAGGGAGGTGGTGTCAATGAGGTGACACTGTCCCCATGCTGGTGACAAGATCGGTGTGGGACGTGATGCCGGGCACCGGCTGGTGCTGCTATGGGAATCATACCCGGAGAAATGAGGTGGAAGTGTGCAGCTGGAACAAGTTTCCACGGACACGGGCTGATTCAGGGAGATGAGAGAGTTTCGCAGAAAGCGTTTTACTAAAGCTGTTGAATGAGAGCTTTTTTTGAAGTTTGTTTTTTAATTTCTCTAAGGTCTTGCCTTATCATTTAGGGCCTGAAGTAAGACCACAATAGCATAATAGAAATATCCCTTCTGTGGTGCAAATTATGCAAATAGTATGAAAATGGAACAAAACTGAGATTCTTAAAAATTGTGGTTTAAAAAATAATAATAAAAAAAATCCATGTTAGTGATCATAGAATCATAGAATGGTTTAGGTCGGAAAGGACCTTGAAGATCATCGAGTTCCAACCCCCCTGCCATGGGCAGGGACACCTCCCACTAGCCCAGGTTGCCCAAGGCCACCTCCAGCCTGGCCTTGAACACCTCCAGGGATGGGGCCTCAACAACCTCTCTGGGCAACCTGGGCCAGTGCCTCACCACCCTCACATTGAAAAACTTCTTCCTAATGTTTAATCTAAACATTATTCATATTAAATAAACATATTTCATCCTAACTTGGGACAAGTCGAAATACCACAGCATCTCTGAATCTCCCCAAAGATGAGCCCCTCCGATCCCTGAAGTTTTGCCGGCTCTGGGGACCAGCCGGGTTCAGGTTCACCGTTGCTCACACCAGAACCGCTCCACTTAAATCCGTGGCGTTGCTATAGCATCACCGGGAGAGCTGCCCGACCCCGATGCCACCGTCCCTGCTCTGCTGTCAGCAGCACCGAGCGTGTCAGCGTGAGCGCCCTGCGGTGCTCCAGGGATGCTCTGCCGCAGCCCCTCAGGATACAGAGGGTGAAGTTGGGGATGCTGCGGAAGGCCGGGCACAGGAGGGATGGGCAACCTGGAAATAAATACATAAATCTGCAGTAACAGCTCATGGGGCTGCCTGATGACCTGCGTGAGCAAACGGGTTTCTCCAGCGAAAGGTTCGGTGTCTGTTAGGGAAAATACGTGCTCTTGGCAGGAAAGGAGGATTTCTCCCAGTTATCGTTGGGATATTGGGCTGGGAGGCTGTGCTGGGACCACGTCCCCACGTGTGGGATGCTGTGGGATGATGCGCACAGGTGGAACGGTCGTGCCCCAGAGAGCATCACTGATCTCTGATTCCGTGCGTAGCTGTGCCTGCTGTATTTCTCCGTCATTTCTGGGATTTGTCTCTCCAGCATCTCCCTGGGGCTCTGTAGCACCAGCGAGATTCCTGTCGGTGGGTCATAGAACAACTTTTTCTCTTGCATTTGTGGAAACCCACTAAACATCCTCACTGTCACTGGGGCAGCTACAGGACTCGCTCCAGACAAGAGCAAAACTGAGCAAAACCAAATTAACTCTATGGGCTCCAAAGGCAGCATTAATGCTAATGACTTAAAGCCTCCTTCTTGATTTTTTTTTAGGTTGGTTTGTTTAATGCTGTGGTGTGAAGCAACTTGGTAGGATAATAGATATTTCTAAGCCTGCTCGTGAAAGCTATTTTTCACACCAAAAAGAATAAAAGCCCAATTATCTGCTAAAGCTGTAGGTTTGCAATGTGCCATCGAAGCGCTGGCGCCTGTTATTACAAAATTAGGATTGGGGCTATGTAAATATTATTCCTCAGAATAATATTTAGGGGAGGCAGACCCTGAAAACAAGGGCAGCATCGGGATACTCGCCAGGAGCAGCGCGGGGAGCCGTCCCCTCCGTACGGGGGATGCTGCTGCGGGCACGCTC
>NW_009650176.1:4484482-4490924 GCF_000708025.1 Charadrius vociferus
CAAATTGCCAAAGTCCTCCAAAAATAAAATTTTAAAAAAAAAAAAAAAAAAAAATAGCAGATGAGTTTGTGCTCCCTGACATGGCAACAGTGCGTATAACTCAGCTCTGGCTCCGCACCAGCCACATGAGCTCCGTTTGCATTTCACGTACCCCATAACTGCCTCCTGTGTTTTCTTTCCTCGGGTATTTCAGTCATTTCTTTCCCGACACTTCATTCATCGCTCAGAGGCTCTTTCTGCGGGAGGACGGGGTTGGTGTAAGACCCCCAGCCTCCCCGCCGCCGCCGGCAATGTTGATCTTGGAAGCCGGTGCTGCCGGGCCGCATGCCACAGCGGTCGCCAGCGCCGCTTGGGGCGAGACGGCCGCATCTCCCATGTTTTGGAGGAGGCCAAACAGCAGCCAACGAGGTGCCGGTGAGACCTGTCTGGGGTATCCACCGAGCCAGCAATGTGCGCGGCCGGCACACGGCCCCCGGCGCCTGTGCCCGTTGGCAGAGCTCCTGAGGTGCTCCTCGCGGTTACAAAGAGGAGAGGTTGGTTTTTCCAGCCTCAAGACCGAGCGGTACCTGCGGTGGCTCCTTCCCCATCTCCCTTCCTCCCCTTCCCGCTCATCGGGACAACGGCCTCGGGGACGCCGGCCTGGGGATGGAGCTGGAGAAGATTGCAGGTGCCTTAAAAACAGTGGAGAGTGTTGAATGAGAGTGATGGGTGTGTGCGTGTGCCCGGCCCGAATAACAGCGGCTGCTGTAATGAAGTTCCACAGAACTTTGAAACCAAAGGAAAACCGTTTTCCAGTCTCAAGAACCCATCCGTCCTCCTTGGCATCATGGAGTCCCCAACATAAGAAGGACATGGCCCTGTTGGAGCACGTCCAGAGGAGAGCCACGAGGTTGATCCGAGGGCTGGAGCACCTCTCCTATGAGGAGAGGCTGAGAGAGCTGGGGCTGTTCAGCCTGGAGAAGAGAAGGCTCCAGGGACACCTTACTGCGGCCTTCCAGTGCCTAAAGGGGCTACAGGAGAGCTGGGGAGGGACTTTTTACTAGGGCATGGAGTGACAGGACAAGGGGGAACAGCTTTAACCTGGAAGAGGATAGGTTTAGATTGGATATTGGGAAGAAATTTTTCACTGTGAGGGTGGTGAGGCACTGGCCCAGGTTGCCCAGAGAGGTTGTTGAGGCCCCATCCCTGGAGGTGTTCAAGGCCAGGCTGGAGGTGGCCTTGGGCAACCTGGGCTGGTGGGAGGTGTCCCTGCCCATGGCAGGGGGGTTGGAACTTGATGATCTTGAACGTCCCTTCCAACCCAAACCGTTCTGTGATTCTATGAGTGCCAGGTAGGACTTGGCCGTGACTGAAACACCCAAAGCGGCAGGTAACGACCCAGACAAAGGTGTTTTACAGGAGATATTTGCCTCGTAGAGCGATTTAAACCCGCGTTGGGCAGCGAAGCCCCCGGCGGAGGTGACTTTGGTGGCTGGAGCTGGCTGGGGAGGGCTGGCAGAGCCGCATCATCCCCGCACGGAGCAGCACTGCACGCCCCCAGCTTCCTTCTGGCACCGGGTTATTTTTCAGCTTTATAAAGCGACTGTAGCCCAGTGTGCTAACGGGAGGTGATGACAGCTTGGTAGGTAGGGCCGGTGGTGCTGACAGCTTGTAGTGTTACACCTTCCCCAGGAAAATGGCGGCAATCACCTGGCAGGGTGGGAAAAAAAAAAAATAATAATAAAAAAAAAGTGTTGGCGCAAAAGCCGTGATCACCACAGTGACCGCAGTGCTGCTAATATTTATTCTAGCAGATCCGCCGTGCTTGCAGGGCCGTGTTTCGGGGAAAAGCTCACAGCTGGGTGTTTTACGAGGGGAAGAGTCACACGGAAACACGTTGCTGAGGGGTTTCTCCAGCTTGCTTTGCTCTGGGGGCTGCCAGCCTTCAGCCCCCGTCCCCCGCGGGGACACACGCTCAAGGGGAGGGAAAACCCGCGGAAAAGGATGGATGTGGGGGTGAGTCGGCTCCCGCAGCCTTCCTGGCTTTTAGCCTTGGTCCCCGCTTGGTGCGGAGCATCACGAGATGTAGCCTGAGCTCGGTCACCACTGCGCAAGAAGGGCTTTGCTCTGGAGGTCGGCTGCCACTTCCAAGTGGCCGAGGGTTTCTTCTTTGTATTTTTAGATGATTTTCCAGGTGCTTGCCTCAGCAACGGCTCATTTTCTTCCTCTCCCTGAGGGATTGGCCAGCATGGGCAATCCTGGATTGCTGCAGCTTCAGGGAGAGTCGGGGGAAGAAAAACCAGCACCCCAAATAGTCAGAAATGGGTTATTGTGGTTGTGAATAAAGATATTTTGGGTGGAAGGTATGTTACAGACGCTCGCTGGGTGAAGTCAGGATGGCCAGAAGCACCTCCCAAAAGCCACCAGACCCAGGAGAGTGTCTGGATTCCCACGGTTTCCTTAAGACCGACAGCATTTGAGACAACTGAGACCCCTTTGGGTCTGGCGCTGAAGGACCGGGTCGTGGAGAGGCTGGGAGGGGACCCGGGGCTGCGTGGCCATGGGGAACAAGCGCCGCGTTGTGCCACCCAAACTCTGCTTCGGCCGATGTCAATCGAGGACTTGACTGCCCAGTTTTGCCAGCTCAGCACTTCAGCACGCGCTAAATTCACCCAATAAATAAAAAAATGAGTAAAAACACTCCCGATAGGTTGAGAACAGGCGCTGCATTGACAGTGGTGACTGATCCACCGCTGCTCCGCGGCCGGCGCCGGCGATGCTGCCTCGGTTATCACCATCTTAGGGGGACCCTTCCCCAAAACGTTCATCCCCACACCCTCGCACTGCCAACCCCAGCTATGTGGCGGCCGTCCCCCACACCGGGAGGGTGAGGCGTGGGATTTTGCGGCAGCCGGTGCCTGTGAAAACTCGCTTTACCAAGCCAAGCTCTGGCAAACCTGCGTCAGAGGGAGCGCCTCCGCCCGGCGCCCAATGTGGCCTTCCTCCACGGGCGACCGCTGCGGCGCTGGAAGCTGCGGGACCGTCGAAGGGTTTTTCCATCCTCTGGCAGGGAAGGTACGAATATTACCTGGAACGACTCAAGGCTGTTCGTGGAAAATGTTGGGTTGCGGTGTGTGTGGATTTGAGAGGGGAAAATGAAGCTGTTGGCTTGGTTCTCTTGCCAAAGTCCAATAAAATGCAAATTTTCCCTGAAAGTCAAGTACATTCACGGCTGTTCTCTGAGACGTGTCCAAACTTGGAAACACATCATGTTTGGACAGGAGCAGTGTGCCATGGACCCGATTAGTTGCTCTCCAGGTTGCATCCTCCTTCATTCATCGTTACAGACGTCGCCCACCTCCTTCGTGAAGTGTTGCAGAGCGTCTTCTATCCTTGCAGGCTGCTCTAGCCCACCCATGGCAGCCCGGCACACCCGCGCCTGGGTACCGAGCCCAGGGATCATCTCCTGGAGCCAGGAGATGAGCTTGATTAGCATGAGGAGAAAAATTAATGTTCTCAGAAGTGCCAGAGTTTTGTTTGTAGAAGGGATTTGCACTTCTGAGAGGGCTGTTGACTTTCAGGAGACTGAGGCTTTCAAGTGCCTAAGTCACTGTTGGAAATACGCTTGCAAATTTTTTTTAAGTGCTTAGAAAATATTTCTCCTGTGTCCTCAGGCCTTCTCCAAGTGCAGTGGTAATTACAAGTTGTCCATTAAGCACAACGTGCAGATCTCTGCTTGAAGCTGTTGCGCGTTCGGCACCTAGAAGACAGCCCGCGTGGAGAGGCAGGGCTTGTATTTCAAAAATGGGAGAAAGATGACGCGGGGTCTGGGTGCGGTTGGGTTTTTAAGGGACAAACGCCTGTGTTTTCACACGGGCTTGAGGCTCGTGGGGTTTTTGGAAGGTTTCAGAGGCTGAAAGCCATGTGAGCTGCAGCCCTCCAGCTTGGGTCATGGCCAACTTCTCCTTGGGCAGCGGGAACTGCTCCTTTCAGATACGTCTCCTGCAACTACTCGTTTTTACTGTGGTGCGTCATTTATCGCAGCGCCCAAAGCCTCTCAGCGACGTGTGGTCAGTGGGTGCGAATTCCGCACAAGTTCCTTGGTTTTCTTAGGAAATGTTTGGAGTGGGAAGTAGGTGGGGCTTTGTCCTGCATCCCTTAGGGGATACGTAGAAGGATGATTTTGCTTCATTTACAGCCTGGGGTAAGTTGTTTTGGTGGAATTACTGCCAGCTTACCTGGATTTGAAAGTAAAAATACCTCAAGCAAACGTGCATTAATACCCCGGGAATGTCGGTGGGGATGTTTGGATCAAGTCTGTGCCTTCAGGCTGCGTGTTTGGTCCTGGATTGTGCCACAGCAGATGCGGGCAGCAGCCCTGTCACTCCGGGTGAGTGATGCTCTGGTGGGCACCGACGCTCTCCTGGTTCCTTCGGCTTCAGTCTGGCCCCAGCTCTTGGAGAGAGGCCATGATGGAAACAGCGGCAGGGTTTGCCTTCCCCCGGATAAACCAGTGCAGGAGACCCCGAGAGCTCCTCTACACCCTCCTGCTGTCCCCAGGCAACCCAACGGCAATGTTGGTTTAACGACATTCATCTAACCGATATTAACGGGTTCTGGTGATGAGGTTTTACAGCATCTTCAGCAGCGTTCCAGGGTCTTTACTGTTGGAAACACAGTACGCCCTCCTACACCCCCCGTTTTCTGTCTCCAGCCTAAACCCCACTTTTTCTAAACCGTTCCTCAGAGGTCACCTTGTCTGGACGTGCCACCTTCTTGCTGCTCCAGGCTCTCAAAGAGCTGCTGCTGTCTGTGTCTGCAGATTTAACCCCACCAGACAGCTTGTTCAAGAAAATGCTGACTGACGTCAGGCGCTGCCGAAGCCTCTGGGGAATCCCACCTGATCCATATTTCCCCCGAGACACGAGCTGACACCCCTGACTTATCACGGAGTGTAGTTTTTCTCCTTCAGAGTGGTTTTTCTTCATGTGCCCATCTCCTACAGCCTGTAGACAAAATATCAGCCGTGTATCTGTGCTGCGGTCTTTCTCATCACGGAGGTTTCAGTTGACACCAAAAAAAAACCTCTCCAGAGACAGGGATCTTTAAAAGCGAGGGATCTCCTAACGTGGAGCCCCAGCTCGTTGTGCTCCGGGTTTCCTGCTGCACATAAATCCCAGGTCAGGAGAGGCAGCCGTAAGGAGAAGGGGAGCGCTGATGCTCCTGTGCTCATACCTATTTATCCGTGTGGTTTCTGAGGATTTGGGGGCCACGGATCAGGTGAACATCTTCAGTTAACACGGGGGCTGCCTTCCCCTGGGTATTTATGGGATGGACATTCAGACCCGTTGGATGGGATGTGGCCGGGGCAGGTGTCCGGTGAAGTGAGCGCACCATCGCACGCTTCTGCACGCAGTCAGCAGCTGGCTTGCACAAGCTGCTGAGATGCTCCACAGTCTTCTCCGGCTCCGAGCAGGCGCTCTACCCCGCAGCCAGCAGGACGGCCACGGTATTTCCATTGGCATTCACTAATTAGCATTTAGTTAGCTCCTTTAAAAAACAGCCTGGGTGAAAGGCATGCCCCGTCAGGTGAGCACGTTTGTGGTCAGACGGCATCTCCGAGGGGTTGTGTCTGAAGTGTTTGGAATGCCTGTGAACTCCTTGTCATTGTCAGAGTTTGAGACCCTTTTGAAGACGTGACAGTATGAGGAGAGGCTGAGAGAGTTGGGGCTGTTCAGCCTGGAGAAGAGAAGGCTCCGGGGAGACCTTACTGTGGCCTTCCAGTGCCTAAAGGGGCTCCAGGAGAGCTGGGGAGGGACTTTTTACTGGGGCATGGAGTGATAGGATGAGGGGGAATGGCTTTAAACTGGAAGAGGGCAGATTTAGATTAAACATTAGGAAGAAGTTTTTCACTGTGAGGGTGGTGAGGCACGGGAACAGGTTGCCCAGAGAGGTTGTTGAGGTCCCATCCCTGGAGGTGTTCAAGGCCAGGCTGGAGGTGGCCTTGGGCAACCTGGGCTGGTGGGAGGTGTCCCTGCCCATGGCAGGGGGGTTGGAACTCGATGGTCTTCAAGGTCCTTTCCAACCTAAACCATTCTATGATTCTGTGATAAACTAAATCAGGTCTCTGGCAAACGGAACCTCTTTGTTAGAGAGACACGGGACAGGGAGCTGACCTCGCACGGTCTGTAATAAGGGAGGACAGCTGTGAGCCGTCACAGCGGAGGGTTTACCCGCACACGAGCTCCAGCTGCTTGGAGAAGGGGCTGCAGTTTCTTCTTAGCTAGTTTCATAAATGGCGTGGTTGGAAACGTGCATTTATTTTTGGCAGGACAGCACTGTACCCGTGCGACGGGGAGGTGCGCGGGGTGGAGAGGGTGATGGAGCCGAGCCGGAGCGGGCGGGGGGTGTTTTTTTTGCCATGGCCCGTTGCAGGGATAGGAGAGGCGCAGGGAGGTGGGGG
>NW_009650176.1:4491464-4491803 GCF_000708025.1 Charadrius vociferus
ATGATGCCAGCAGAGCCGCGGAGGGCTCCCCGCTGCCAGCGCCGGGTGCGCGGGGGGGCCTGTCACCGCTCCCCTCCCACCGGCTGGAGGGGACGGAGCAGCTTTGCCAAAATTTCGTCAGGTTTTTCGAGCAATCCGTGTGTGCACGCGCGCGTGCGTGTAAATCTTGAATTTCTTCGTAACTACTGTAGCCAGACATCAGCTAGTGGGAGGAAACTGCCTGCCCGAGCGAGGAAACCGGGCGCAGGCGTCGCTGAAAACTGGCGTTTAGCGAGGAAATGGCTTCTGCAAAGGTGGAGTTGCAGCTGATGGGGGCCACCGCGCTGCCCCGGGGCCCGG
>NW_009650176.1:4492504-4528275 GCF_000708025.1 Charadrius vociferus
GGCAGTGCGGTGAGAAGGAAATCACAAGTGAAGCATTTGGCTTCAATTTCATAATGGTAAGAGCTGGATTTTTACTTTTTAAAAAAAAATTTATTGTATTTTCCTTTTCCTGATGAGGAGTTAAAGGGACCCCCCCTGCCCGCACAGCTCCAACGTGGGGCGGCATCCACAGCAGCACTCGGCGGGCGCTGCCTGAGGATGCTCAAATGCCTTTCTTCCCTATTTTTCTTTTCCCCAGTCCCTTCTCTCAAACCCATCGGGGAAAAAGCCCCGATCAGGCTCGGTGCCGGCCTCGCTCGGGTTCCCAACACCCGATTGTGAGCGGGGCCAGGCCGTTTACCCGTTTACCAGCGGCTGTGCCCTCTTTGCTACCCGAGGCACAGCTGCCACCCTCTTCTTTTTTTTGCGCTCTGTCTTACTGTGAAGGGGCTGCGCGCCCGAGGCACGCCGCGGGGTTACTTGACAAAGTCAGCTGGCGACAGGCTGAAAATCCAGGTAGCAGCACTGAAAACTTTTCCTGTGCCTTTTTCAAGCACGGATAAAGTGGTGACCATTACGTTTGTACAATAGGAACTCTCTTCGGTAAAAATAAGCTGTCCACTTGCTAACAGGTTTAGAAGGACACACATATATTTTTTTTCTCCCTTTTTTTTTTTTTTCTTTTTTTTTGTTTCTTTGTTTAAAGCTCCAGGAAAGCTGTACGAGTGGCTTCCAGCATCTTCTGTGGGTTCCCTCAAGCTCGGGCTTTACATCCTGAGCTCTGCAAAAGTGAGAAAGGAAAGAAAGTCATTAATATCAACAGCAATTGAAGAAGGTGAAATTTTTAATGGGGTTCGGCACCCCTGTTTAACCAGGGGTTAAGCCTTTAAGGGTTTAATCCCCCTGTTTGACTTTAACCCTCAAAGTGATGGACTTTAAGGAGTCTGTAACTCAGAAAGGGCTGAGAGCCACTGGTACAGGTTTGATTCATCATTTCTGGTTGTGTCAGTGCACTTTTTTCTGCGGTGGTTGAGGATGCGTGTGGCGTCTCCCATCACAGTGGAACCCATCAGCTGCTCTATAGCTTTATCCCCGTCCGGGCACCGCAGGGGTTTTGCTGGCAGCAGTGGCCACCTCCTCTCTCTCTCCAGGCCAGGTGCTGGCGGGAAAGATATTTGGGGAAGGGAACGCCAGGGATGTCTTTTCATTTTGGAGAACCTTCCAGCTCTTTTAAAGCGTCGCTTGACGGATGGTTGAAAAGAAAATACATCCTGGCTTCATTTTTAGCCCTCCTATAGCAGAAGGCGCTGCCCGTCTCAGCCCTTTCGGGAGGGTCCAGCTGCGCCGGCATGTCCCCTCCGGTCTGTGTCCCCGCAGCGGCACAGCCACAGCGCCGTTCTCGGCGTTGAGTCTTCCTGATGCTCCATACCCCCCTCCCCACCGCTGACGCCTCCCCGGTCTCGGGGCGCACAGCTCCCGCTGGCCACGGGCACCTCCTCAGCTGCTGGCTCCCAACTGATGGAAAAAAGGGCAAATTCACCCAAATCCATATCCGGCTGCTGCCGCGGAGCTCCGGGTGGGCTCTCTCTCGCATGTGCATCACCGGGGCTGTAATTCCTAAGGGCTTCTGTTTTCTTTCCAAGGGCTGCTATCGGTGCCATGCTAAACCCCCCCACGCCGGTAGGAGGGTGACCCACGGACCGCTGCCCGGCTGTGCTCGACGTAGCCGTAGCATTCAGTTTACATACAGCACAACCCGTTTGCCTTACTAAAGACGCTTCTCCAATGAGTCGTGGCCTTACACTGGGCGCGTTAGCGTAGGCACAGACTACAGTTAGCGACGGTTTTGAGGCCACGGTGGTGTTCTTTTGGGTATTTGGTCGTTGGGTTTGTATGATTTCATGTACTTATTCTCAGTTTAAGAAAGCCTTACTTTTTAAAAGTGTTTTTTTTTTCTCTCTCTCTCTCTCTCTCTGTAGAGGTAATGTGGATTTATATATATATAAATATATATATAAATAAAATAATTAAAAATATTAAATATACTATAGTACGTGCCTCAGATTCAGGGGACATCCTGTTGATTGTAAAGTCAGAAGTGGCGTTGCTCCCCGGCATCAGGAGAGCCGTACGTACCCTGTGCCCGGCATCCCCCCGGGTGGGGGGGCGGTCCTGCTCTTGGTTTGTAAAGGACTTCACCTATTACAGAGATGCTCGGGTCACATCCACACTCCCCCCCCCCGGCAAATTCCTGCCGGCTGCAAGAATGTGATATTAAATAATACGCAGACGAGGGCTGTTATTCCTTGCCAGGTAGCTAAAACAGGCTCATTGTTGTGAAGAGACGCGGTGGCTTGTCCAGAGCGTGACCCAGGATGTCTCAGGATGACAGCGAGCGGTGGCAGCAGCAGTAAGGGTTCGGCATCCTGAAATAAAGGATTTTAACAGGAAAAGTCTTAGCGTGCGCGCACGGGGGAGTTTGCTGTGTGTTTGCAGGTGCAGCTCTTTGAGCCTGTTCTATGGAAGATGATGTTAAAAAAAAAAAAAAGAAGAGAAAAAGAAGTATTTGTAAAATAGATTGTAATTTTTCCACGTTATAGCACAGCTTCTTTGGCTGACAAAGTCATGTTTCAAGTGCATTGTTTAAAAGCTCCTGGCTGAACAGGCTACCAGGCGTACGTAGGATGTTAGAGGATTGTAGCAGTGCTTTACGGCGTTTATGGGTTCGGTGTGGAAGAAATCGAAAGAAGAGGATGGCCAAAAGAAGAAAACGAAAAACCCAACAAAAAAAGAAGAAGAAGAAAACAAACAAACAAACAAACAAACAAAGCCTTCTGAAGCTATGACCTGTAGTAGCCAAGTCTCGCTGGCAATTGCACAAGCGCAGCGGGACGCGCGTGTCCCCGGGGAGGGGCTGCCCGAGGTGCCCCCCGCCGGTGCAGGCTGCCCACTCGTCCCCCCCCTCCATGACTTGATTGCACTAGAGCAGCTCAGTCTCAGGAAATTGCTTGTTACTTTTACTGTGTAAATAAAGCTCCCTGGTTCAATAACCCCGCTCCTGGTCGGCGTCTCGCCTCTCTCTGCTGGGTCCCCCCGGGGTCGGGGATGTTGGGGACACCGCTGCCCCTCGGGGATGGAACGGTCGGGTTGTGGCACCGGTTGGGGTTTGCTGGGGCTGAGTTGGGTGCGGGTGGATGAGCCACATACGCCTCTCCTCTCCCGGAGGGGGTCTGGCTGCACCTCCACGGCATCTCCGGGGGTGTTGGGAGGGGAAAGGGTGGGGTCCCAAAAATGGGATTGGGTTGGGAAAGCCGCCGGCTGGGACCCTCCATTGAGGTGTGCGTGTTAGATGCAGTAAGGGTGTCCCAACCTTTGGCTGCACCAGAAAACTGAGCATTTTGTGATGTTCACGGGCAGGCAGATGTGATGCATCCTTCCGGCGGTGGGGGGATGTCTCCCACACCCCCCCGAGCCTGACGCTGACTGTTATTCAGCCTTAACGCAGCCGAACAGGTAACAGCAAACTACAAATCAACATCTAAGTGCCTTAGGCTTTGTGTTTAAGGCCGGAGATACCATCCCACCCCTTAAAATAAAATCTAAAGCCGAGCAAGGCAAGAGCCCAGAGCAGGGCAAGGGCACAAGGGGGTGTTAAATAAATTCTTGAGGAGACGGGGTAATACCTCCCTACAGCCTTTGTGAACCAGAAAGGAAAACGGCTGCGTTTCCTCCAGCAAGCAAACAGTTTAAAAAGTTTCACGACAGATGGCAGGATGTTTATCTGCCTAAACTTAATCAGATTGAAGTGACAGGCTTAGTATACTAGAACAAAAAGGAAGAATTATAGGATAAAAAAGAAATTCTCAGTGATCCGTCACAGCCCCAACGTTCGACCGGGGTTTGCGGCATCCTTCGCGTGCGCGCGGAGGCACACGGCGCTGTACACTTTGGCTGAACCGGTACCCAGGGGATAAAAAGATACAAAAACAGACCAAAAAATTGCACTAAGGTCATTTTCCCAGATGTGGTTTATTTTATTATAATTTAATTCCTAGCCCACTTTCCCCCACTGTCCCCAAGGGGTGCCGTGCAGCTCAGCGGCCAGCTGGTAGCTCTGAAAAACAAGGGTTTCCAACACTCGCAGGCTGCTCCGGGAACACAGAGCATCACTTCGGTGTCCTTCGGTGACCGGGGTCATCTTCAGCTGTCGGGACTGCTGGAAACGTAGCTGGAATTATTGTTTACCTCCCGCTTGCAAATGCAAAAAGCAGTAGCTGAGTGCAGACAGCGGCCAGAACACGCTAGCTCAGCATATGTATATATAATTATATAAAACACACAGATGATTGCATACCTTTCCATGGTCCCATGGGAGGTCTGAAGCAGGTTTAAGCCCAAACACTCTTAGTCAACTCCAGTCTAAAGCACAAAGTGTTGCCCCAAACCCAGGCAGGGCTGCAGAGCTGCTGACACGCTGATTAAAAGGGGACTTTTGCCTACAAAAGGGTGACCCTTGCAGAGGGTGACCCTTGCGAACACTGCCAAGTGTGGGTGAGGGTGGGCAGCCCCCGCTTTCCGGGGGCACAGGACGTGATGGAGTGACCCCCAATCGCTCTTTCTGCTCCCCGGTTTGAGCCACGTCCCTGCCACGTGCAGCGTGGCCAGCTGTTGCCACGCACGCTGCAATAGCTGCGCCGTGAAACTGTTGGGTGAGAGAAACTCAAAAGCCCTGGGGATGTGCAGGGGTACTACAGTGCCCAGCGGCAGGGAGCAGCGCATTTTAGCGACGCTTACCCTGATTAAAAAACAAAGACAACTCTCATGCCCGTCCCTGTTCGATACAGCATCACTTTCCAGCCCCGGCAAGCGGGATGGGGCTGAGCTGGGCCCAAACTGGTGCGGCGGGTGCTCGGCGGGCACACAGCACTGGCACAGGATCAGTCCTGGGGGATGCTCAGTGAGTAGACTGGGGTTGTCCCATTCAGGTAGCAATGGCCATCACAGAGTGGTGTATGCCCGTGTGGTTTTGGTACCCAGGAGAACTGGAGGACGGGTTAGCAATGACTACTAAGAAGGAAAGAAAGTGGCTGAACATTTCCACATAGTTTTTATAAAGCAGAATTCACAGCTGTGGCAGGAGGACTGATGGAGCTGGTGCTTTACAGAGACTGGTTCCCAGTGGGGACTGGAAAGTTAAAGCCAGGAGCAGCAGAACTGGGAACCGGCTGGAGCTGAGCTGCCTGTGCTGGCCTTCATGGCAGGGGCAAGCATCCCTGCCATGCCGTGCCGTGCTGCTCCAGCCTGGAACACCCACTGCTGGGTGAGCTGGAGCTGCGCGGGACCCAACGCCGACAGTGCCCGGGCGCGGGGGACACCCCACCCCGGCTGCACGGCCGGGATTTTAACGGGAGGAGGTAGGAGACCATTTCTGCCTGTGAGATCCTCACGGAGGGGAGGAAAAGCCCATCATTCCTCACCAGCTTATCCCAGGTAAGGAAAAGCATTTCAGAGCCTCTGAACATCCCTGCCAGTGTTGATCCAACTGAACACAACAACAAAGGGTCCAGATCTACCAGATGGGGTTTATTCCCGACAGGATGGTGTGGTTATTCCATAATGTGCTGCAGTGTTACCAGATTCCCGAGCTCCAACCCGGAGAGGGGCTAATTGTCACAGAAATACGGTTACCACCTTGCTGAGGGCGCAGGGGCTGTCCCCCTCCTGTCACCCATGGCCAGAGGCATACAGGGGACCCCGCAGAGCAGGGACCCAGGGCTTGGTGGCCTCCATCACCCCTCAAGGACATCTCCCATCCCATCTCAGGCACCCCAAAAGGCACAGAAAGGGTGAGTTCAACAGCAAAGCTGGTCCATAAGGGGTGCGGGGTCCCCTGTTTCCCACCCAGGACTGGGTCCCCAGTGGTGAGCAGAGAGTTAATGGGGGCAGAGACCCCCCCAGCACCACCCAGGGGGAGGCAGAGGCCCTTCAGCATCCTCTGGGCTCCCCTCGGGCAGAGACAACCCAGGGAAGAGCCTGGTGCTTTCAGAAGAACCGATTTCGCAGGCGCTGGCAGGGGCACGGCACCAAGGGGAAGACATTCAAGACGTGCTGGAGGACAGCAGGTTCGGTTTTCCCCTTGACGAGGTCAGTAGATCATTTTAGTACCGTTACGTGAAAGGTTTAGGAACGCAGGCGTTCCCCACCCCGGGCAAGGCTGGGTCTGGGTCCGTTAGCGTCAGATGGAGGGGTCGAGGGTGGAGGGGCTGCAGGCGAGGTCTCCTCCTTCCTTCCCATCGCTCGCGGCGCCGTCGGTGTTACAGCTGCTGGAGGATCATGTCAACCGCTTCGGCGAGGTTGTTCACATATGCGTCAGGCTTCACGTGGGGGTGGTTTTCATCGCAAGGCCTGCAAAGGAGGCAGAAGGGCACGGCTGAGCAAGGATGGGTTCCCAACCAGGTCCCACGTCCCTGGCCATACTCCTGCCGCGGTCCTCACAGAGCCCAGGGCAGCACCGAGGTGGCCCCAGTCGGAGCACGCTCAGGTGAGCCTGGGTCTCACATTCCTCCCTTTTCTGTTTTTCTCCCCCTTTTCCTTCTCCTCTCCCCACCTCCCCCATACCCAGGTCTTTCCTGGGATGCTATGGTAGATCCCATGTCCTCGTGCAACTGGGCTGGGCAAAACTTTGCAAAGCCTTGTATGGAAGACAATATCGACATCGTTAACTAACTAACCCAAATTAATGCACTGCATTTTACATGGCGCTTCTTCATTCAAGCAATAGCAGTATCAAACAGGGATCGCCGGGAGGTCGCTTCACTGCAAGCCTGGGATCCCACAAAGCTGTGCAAATAATTATTCTCCCATGGGTTTTGTTTAGAAATAGGTAAAGAAAAGAAGACCTCAGTTCCGACTTAGAGCCGCTGAAGGTCTGTACACAGCTTCAGTGAATGGGAAGGCTCTGTAAGGGTTTAATTTTGCAGGACCACCATTTTGTAAATCTAACAGCGGTGCTTTCAGACGCTACCATAAGGGTCAGACTCGCCCTCCACCGCGAGTCACCACCCCGAAGCAGAGTGGCTTGAAACCATTTTTTGCCAGTGATTTAATTAGAGGTACTGGCCTAACGAGGTGCAGATGCACAATCCTATTTTACTGATTCAGCAGCATTGCTGGTGGGGAGGGGGGGCAGATGCGGGAGGCAGAAATTTTCCAAACCTTGTGGTCCTGTTATGGCTCTTGGGCTGAGAAACCCAACAGCTGCTGAAGAGAAAACATATGTATTTTATACGCTTCATGGCTTTCCTTTGGGAAAGAGATGAAAGCCCTAATGTCCACCTCCCAGCTCTCTTGCTCCCTGTAAAGGGCAAACCTTTATTTAGCACAGGCCATTTTCTCAGCGGGGAAGATGCATTTCCCATCGGATGCATGGGAGACAGAGAGATTATTATTATTAATTATGATGTGCAGAATTTGGTAAGCCCTTGTCTGTACAAGTACCAAATTATTTCTTCAGTTCCAGCACTGAAGCCCCCCCAGGGCTATTTCCTTTCTGTTTATTTCTCAGCTGCACTCTTCACGTCCGAGCACACGAGCTCCTCGCAAAGGCACGGCCTCTTTTGGGAGCCCACACTGCTCGAGACTTTACTTGCCGCAGAGCTACAGTATGCAACTAGGAAAAATAAAAGACACTGATATTCAGCTTTGCTTGAGTCACCTGCAAAGCCACATCTGGCACAAGGACGATGGCTCCGTGAAAGGGATTCTATGTTGGCGCTGGCTGTCATAAAAGCATCTTATTTAAAAGGTGGAAGGTTATTCCATGAGGCTTTATTTAATTATCCAAGTTCTATCTTGTTACAGGGCTAGGGTGCAATAAGAAGAGTAATTACGATGCATTTTAGGGTTTCCTCAACTGAAGAAGAATTTAGACTGCTGAAAGTAAAGCAAGTTATAATATACAATGGGGAGAAACCTTCAAGTATAAAGCAAGTAAAAATCCAGTACGTATCCATCCCTCAGGTGGTGATTATTGCTCATCCCCTGATTTAACCCAGAGGTGTTTATGAATATAGAAATACCTTTGGGGAGTATTGTAAAACACTCATTTCTTGTCAATAATCCTTAATTTGAGTGGAGATCTAAAAAAAGTAATGAACAAAATCTTCTTTCCATTTTACACCCAGTTTTAAGAACTGCTTGAAACGAATGCTTCTACAAGAAATTTTCAATTACACAGCACTCTTTGATCTATTAAAAGGATTTTGTGATTGATATCTGTGCTGACTATACAGAAATCCACCTGTAACTCAGCTGCTAAATGCCAGTCGTCGAGGAAATGCCCTGTATACACCAAATGTGTGCTGCAGAAGGGGTGGGGGTGTATATATGTATATATACATACTGCAGTAAAGCAAATTAAGAAATAAGGTATTTTTACCCATTCGTCCAAATAATGTGTGATGACAACACCCAGACTGGCCAGCCACCAACTCCAGGCTCCAGCGAGGTTTATGTTAAAACCCACCCTGGCTGCCGGGGAGCTGCGAGTTCACCCCCACGCGTTGCCCAGCCGCCCCCTGGGACCGCTGGGGTGGACCTGGGCTTTATTTTTATCTGCTGCACCCCTATTACTCATCCGAGCCTGACTATTTCTCTTCTGCTTTGCAGTCTGATACCCTAGAGGGTTACAGCTCGGAACCCTAAACTACTCTTCTGCTACCCATGCTGCAGACAGACGGCCTCGCTCACAACACATGGGTGTCAATAGTTTTCCTAATATTTTACCAGAGTTGTCCAGAAGAAAATGAGAGGAATACACAGCCCTTACGCAGCTGACATCCCCCCTTAAAGCAGACGGGGTGCAGCAGAGCCCAGCAGATCAGCAGGTGCCTGCCCCGCGTCCAGCCAAGGATCCCGCTTCCCTCCCGTGGTGGGGACCAGCCCTTTGTCACCGCGCTGTCCCCACACTGCCCATCCCTACCCCTGAGCTGGAAAGTGTATTTCATTTCTTCCCCTCTACTCTACTCTATTGAGACCCCACCTGGAGAACCGTGTCCAGCTCTGGAGCCCCCAACATAGGAAAGACATGGACCTGCTGGAGCATGTCCAGAGGAGGCCACAAAGATGCTCCGAGGGCTGGAGCACCTCTGCTGGGAGGAGAGGCTGAGAGAGTTGGGGGTGTTCAGCCTGGAGAAGAGAAGGCTCCGGGGAGACCTTATTGAAGCTTTACAGTAACTAAAAGCGCTACAGGAGAGGTGGGGAAGGACATTTTACAAGGGCATGTAGTGATAGGATGAGGGGTAATGGTTTTAAACTGGAAGAGGGCAGGTTTAGATTGGATATTAGGAAGAAATTTTTCACTCTGAGGGTGGTGAGCCCCTGGGGCAGGTTGCCCCGAGAAGCTGTGGCTGCCCCATCCCTGGAGGTGTTCAAGGCCAGGTTGGACGGGGCTTGGAGCAACCTGGGCTGGTGGGAGGTGGCCCTGCCCAGGGCAGGGGGGTGGAACTCGGTGATCTTCAAGGTCGCTTCCAACCCAAACCATTCTATGATTCTATGCTGATTCTATGATTTCAGCCCACAGCACATTTTGAAGTTATACTTTTGAGACACGTCATATGTCTTAGATTACCTATATGCTCATCACTGCTAAGTGGGAGGAAATGCAATAAATAAAATTGTCTGAACTCTGTAGGAAAGCAGAGAACTGGAATAAAACACACTTCCCTGCTCTCTTGCCTTCTCCTAGGGCTGTGCTTGGAGCTCTTCTTCCTGTCAGTGCCATCCCAAGAGCTGTTTCATGTGGCCTCCTCCTTTGTCTCGCAGAACTCTTTGTAGCTCACACAACTGCACACAAATAGCCAAGCAACGCTTTTATTCCTTCCCCTAGCTCAGTATTGCTCTTTTAAGCGTATGTCAAAAGGAAACTGCAAGCAATAATCCCCAAAGATACTAATGCCAAGAAGAAATGCTCCAAATGTAGCGAAACAATTCAGGAGCCCAAGTCTGGGTGCCAGAAGTGAGGCAGAAGAGCGAGCTGTGCCATAAAACCTGTGGGCAAACCCAAGATGCTGGAGGATGAGCCCTTCTTCTGCCCGAAGGGAGCGGAGACCGTGGCTCTATACCAGCCTCTGCCCCGGGGGATTCGGGCTGTTTCCCAGGAGAAACCCCCAGTCACCGAGTGGTGATACCCTTCAGTGGAGCACCACTCTGGAGCTTGGACCTGATGTCCCGGCGTTGCTTCGGTGCATCAGAGCCTCTCTGGATAGGGCCACCGGGTACAGGTGGGAAACCTCAACAAAGAGCAGATCTTGCTCTCACGGTTTCAGCTTGGCTTCTCTTCCAGTGACAATGACCCTTTTTGCATTGCACCATGGCAGATATTACAACAGCAGGTCCCCAAACTGAAAGTAGAGGTTACTTTTTACTACTTTTCTTTTCATATTCCATAAATAAATAAAAAAAAATCTAAAAATATCTTTAATTTGCTAGGTCAGTTGAAGAATAAACTTGCATTGAGCTAACTTTAAGACCAACTCCTTCTGATTCTTTTTATTTTACATGGGACTCTGGTTGCAGAGAAGAACATAAATCAAAATGACAGAAAATTATATTCTGCAGCTGAATATTGAGCTGTCAGCAGTCTTGGCCAGTGCACAAACTCGCTTGTGAAAAATCAACTACAGCCTTGGGAAATGCTCTCTTCAGTAAAGCAGGACTGCTTGGAGTGGCTGAGCACCACAGCATGGATGCATACACAAGGAACATTTTTCACCCCAAGTTGGCCATGAAAGCCTCCTGCTCGCTCTGTGAGATGGGGCACTTCATTTCTGCACTGCCTCTTGGTGGCCACCTTGCTGGTATATGGAGTGATCAGGGAAACAAGTGGATTAGCACAGGGAACTTCTGAAATCCAAGGTGGTCCTTCTTGGTCCCTACTGTGTTGTGAGGGCTCGGGGACACGTGCTCTGTGCCTGCTCCTCCATGCACCGGGCAATGTCAACAGAGTAAGTTCTTCAAAAGAAAAAGGCATCCAAAATGATCCATATGTTACAACACATTAAAGATATGAAGTATCTTTAGCATGATGCAACATCGACAGAGGTCTTGAGGCTCAGTAGTTACTCATGTCCATCAAATCATCCTCAGGAGATGACTAAACATCCTCCTCTCCCAGGGACCATTTATCACTGTCAGTGCTGCAGGAGCTGAGCAGCTATCTATAGCCCCATGTGCTCTGAGCCAGATCCTCCGCCCATACTAAACTGGTTAGTTCAGATCAATGCTTCAGTCTGAGACATCAAGGAAGCAGCAGGGTGCTGCAGAAAACCGGCTCTGCAATTTTAACTCTTCACTCGGTCACTTGGTAAGAGAAGCTCCAGCATGGTACCAGAGCTACTGACTAGCAGAAAGCGATGGCTTCCTCCCGGTGAAGCATAAAACCAAAACCCAGATCATGAGGGGTTGTGAAAAGTCAGCTTCTGCAAGAATAAGAAGGTTCACTTACTGTCTGGGTCAGATTTCCACCTGAATAGGGCTGTTCGGAGAAGCTAAATTTCCTACCCAGACTCAGCTAACAGGCATGGTCTTGGATTGCCCTGACCTGCTATGTCATTTTCTGCAATGGTTCACCCACATGCACTTCAGTACCTGGGAGAGATGAAGGGATCTACGCTGTTGGCATAGTCCTTTGCAGGAACTACTAGGAATCTTTAAAGTGAATGAAGCAAATACATACAGAGAAGAGCATTGGTAGGGACAGTGTAAAAGGATGCCCCTAAAACCCCAGACTTTGAGTTAACCTTTTTTTTTTTCCATACTAGTTGGGATTCTAGGTTTACCCTGTGGGTCGGGGTGGGCATCGGACGCTGCTCGCAGCCGGCTCCGGTCGGCGCTCTCACAAGGGACCTTTTCTGCAAAGGGAATTGGAGCTGCAGAAGGAAAGCACAGGGCTGGGTGCCGGAGGTGTCCTGCCGAGCTGGGAGCCGAACGCCCCACCAACAACAAGGAGAGGGTGTCTGAGCCCCAAACTCTCACGTCATGCTGTCCTAGGAAACTTCACATAGCGGTTGGAATGACTTTCGCAGTACCTCACTTGCGCTCATTTCCAACAAAGCATATGGAGAACAAAAAGGAAACAGCTGGATTACTGCGTGGACAAAATATTTAGCAGATAAAAGTTTAACTGGAGGTACCCGACATGGATAGTCATGGCCACAGGGATGGAAACAGCCCCAGAATCCAGCTCAACCCGAGACCTGTCGAAACTTGACTTCAGAGAACAGGAGCAGACGGGGATTGATCAACACATGATTAGTATCCCAGGTTAAAATTAGCTTTTGCATAGTTCTTTAAAAATAGGGGTGGGTAGGAAAAACACCACGCAGGGACGAAGCAAGGCACAGAAGTTAATTTGAAAAAGACAAATGAGCTCACATTCCAGCGTACAGAGCTGCAGTCATTTGGCAAACCTGATCTGTAACGCTGCGTGTCCCACGATCGCTGACCTTTCCAGCAGCACAGCGTTCTGTGAGACAGCAAACCCCCTCCCACAAACTCCCCTTCTGTTTGTACGAGGGATCTCTCCGTGTCATCACACAGAATTCCCACTAACTCCCCAACTCCACAGCATATACTCCTGCTGCATAAAATTAGACCAAAAAAAGCTCAAAACCATTTCTCCTGACAGCGTATTCTTCAGGGGCTCTTACCACGGCTGTAAAATATGTGAGACAGAGTTTAACAAGATTTTCTTTATGAGGAATGTAAACAGACACTGTAACCTTTGCTGGTTTCTTTGGACAGATGCAGTAATTTTACTCAGTGCCACAAGTGAAACTCTCTGTTTTTGTGAAACGTGCAATTTAATCAGTTTGGCACCGAAAACCCAAATAAATCACAGTGACTGACAGCACACTGATCAGCAGCTGATGAATGGCTGTAGAGTACATTTCCTGACGTTACGATGAGAGACAAACCTGCACCAAAGCCAATAAACGCACCCAATGTTGGAGCGGGTCCCAGAACTTCAGGGAACCCCGTCCCTGGACGCCATATCTCATGTTACTCCAAGATCGCCCCCGGAACAGAAAGGGAGGCTTTTGTGGTTAACACACAAGACTTTGGAAAGCTGCTGTGCGTGACCCAGGGCAGAAGGTTTGTCCTCACGAAGCAGCTAGCACCTTCCTTTACTTTCCTGCCATCATTTGGGAAGATGCTTTTGCTCAGAGAGGTGGGCACCATCAACACAAACTCCTAACGAGAAGCCATGCAGCTTTCTACCTTGCTGCAGAAGTCGATGGCCTCTAGAGATGACCTTGCCATGCCATCTTCTCCTGGCCACCACGCCTGCAAGAGCTCCAGGAAAGCAAACCCATGTCAGAGCAAACCAGCATCCTCCGCTGCTCTTCTCTTGCCTCCCAGAACTGCGCACACAGCTAATTGTGTTTAATTGCGACTCATTTAAATTCAAGCATCCACAAACAGGTGAAAATTAACAGCCAAATTGTTTGCTAACATCTGAAGGAAGTCTGCGGGCTTGCCTCTTAATCATCCCTGCTTATGTTAAACTGCTTCAGTTTTAACTGAGCAGAATAAACCGGCTTAGGTACAACACTTCTTCAGGCAATATACAGGAAAATGCTGAGGGGTAGGGAGTTATCTTCCTGCATAAATTACCTTAAAAAAAAAAAAAAAAAAAGCTTGGCAAATGCTAGCAAACATTCCCAAGATCTTTGTTTTTCTGAATTTCAAGGCACTTCCTGGGGTGAACACTTGTACTTTTCAAATGTACATGTGCTGAAAATTTAATTTGGAGTGTTGTGGTAATTTGTTTGTTTCTAATCAGTTGGCTGAGTGGTGATGCTCTAACTAATGAGCTCAGATACACAATCCCAGAAATAATTGCTTAGAAGAGGATGCTGAGAGTACTGGTAGGGCTAAAATAGGTGCATGGAGGAGCACGTGGTGTCCATGCTGTGGTTTGGTCTACCAGGTCTTCCACCAGGTCTTCTGTCATGTCTTCCACCAGGTCTTCTACCAGGTCTTTTTAAACTGGCACTTGCAGCACTGAGATCCGACGCAGGACGTCCCATCAGGGAGCAAGGAGGAGATCAAAATGGTGATCATAAGTGCAGGTTCAGGGAGAGCAAGTGGAGCTTCATCAAAATAAAGAAGTAAAAGGAGCAGAGGTGACCAGGACACATCACAAGCTGGAGGCTGGCAGTGGCAAACTTCTGTGGATTTTACACATAAAGTTTGGGAGAGGGTCAACACAAATATTTCCAATACTTCTCTTCACAGGCACAACCTTTACTCGTGCCAGTTGTAAATTATCCCTTGAATAATCCCAATTCCTGCCATTTCTGCAGGACACACCGCACCAACCGGCCGCTGAACATACAACGCTGAGGAAGCGGATGATGCAGGCAGCTGTCTTCCTCCACCCATCCCTATTTATTTTCTATCTCAGGAAATACAGCACACGTGAACACACCAGATTAAGAGTTTTGGAGATTAAAAGTCCTGAAAGTCTTTGTACAGGCTGTGGATAGGACATATACAGATTCATCGACATACTTGCTTAGCAAGTAAGAAACAGGCATGAAGAAAAGCAGGACGGCGATGGGGAGATGTGATGTGAAGCGCTGCCATCGGGACAGAGGGTACTATTGACTAAGTGCTCCCATGTGATTACACCAGAGCATGAGATTTTATTAGAACTGACTTTTTTCCACCACCTCCAAAATCCCTCATGCAAAAATGCACTGGAAAGTCAAGCTCGTTTGAACAAATATTTAAACAAGCAGAACGCTGGTGTTAAGGCATCTGGGCAGCAATTTTCCTTGTCAAAACTGCAGAGCTCTCTCCTCTTGTAAAGCAAGAGCAGGTCAGCAGGGGCCAGGCACTAAAAGCAGCTGTACCAGCGTTACAGCGGAGCAGAGGGAGCAGCACACATACCTGTTCTGGTTTTCCACTGGTTCCCAGCCTGCTCGTCCCTGAACACGCGTGGCCTGGGGACAGCCAGTGTTGCAGGGAGAGATGGAACCTGGTGGCCATCAGGATGGTGAGACACTCAAGGAGCCCCTTTGGCTGCACAGGGCTCTAGTTCCTTCTCTGCTCATACTGGAGGCATCGGGTGGGCTGTGAGCTGGGACCTGCTGCGGTCCCATCCAATCTTGAATGCCAAGGCTAAGCCGTTGCGGCTCAAAAGTCAGTCTTGCTCCGGGCTTGGGATAATGGATACTTGATCAGACTCCGCCGAGAAGATGCAGGTTACTGCATTCCTGACTGCCATCCTTAGCCTCATGGAAACAGTTTTAATCCATCTCATGCGGTGAGGGCGCATTGTGAAAGAAGTATTGGTAATATATATGTGCAACAAATACTGTTAGGCCAACTGATACGGCTAGAAGAAACAGATGAACTTTTGAGAACACAAAATCTCACTAGCAAGAACGGGAAGCCTCCACAGAGGTGCACATTCACCCCTCGGTCACCTGGGTTTCCCCTGTCATGCCGGTCCAGACCCATTTCAGCACTGCCTGTCTAAAAGCAAGACGCTGTGCCCAGACTGGTCACCTAAGCCTCTTCGGGAGCCTCCTCCTCAGGACAGAGAAGTTCTCTTGAGTGGAAAGGGAACGGTGTTCATCCCATGCCCATCCCATCTTCTTGGATAACAAGTCCGGTTAGGAAATATCCTCTGGAAGAGATGATTTTTTCCTAATGACTCTATTTAAAACAGATGACGAGCTCATAACCCAGAGCCAGTTCTCTAACAGTCAGGGATAGGTGCAAAGAATCTGGCCTAACATTCAGATAAAGTTTAAATAAAGTTAAGGGAGATAAATCCTACCTCTTGCATTAGGGCAGTCTGCCAGCACACGGTGGAAACAAACCGTGTACGCCAGGCGTGTTCGTGTAAATGCGACAGCCCCTGGGTCGGATGGGGGTGGACTGGGGGATCAGAAGCTCTGCACTGTACATACGGATGCACCTAGTGCTGCAATGCAAGCACAGCACAGCTGCTTTCAATAAAAGAAGGTCTCCGTCTCCCCCTCAGAAGTTAAACGCACATTTGCTGTTTGCTGAGAAAATCTGAGAACTGCCTTTGCTTTGCCAAACTATCCACTCTAACAAGCACCGTGAGACTCAGCTCTGCCTGCTTGGATTAATTATTGATGACCTGCATGGCTTTGCCGAATGACCTTACTCAATTCAGTAGAAAATAATTGTAAATGCCCCTGAGAAAGAATTTGGACATAAATACTTTCTTTGTGCATATATACAAACAGATGTGCAGCTTAAATGCAATCAGTGCATTAGCTATTAATGGGACTTAATACTGCAGGAGAGTGGCAAAGATAAATGTCAAGGGCTGAATTTGAAGTTCAGTGGCACTCAGGCATCTTATTCTGTTAGGTGCTTTTAAAGACCTTAATCTAAGAGAGTACTTCATCGCTTTCCGTTAATACATTACTTACAAAATCCATATGAAATGTGTAAAATGAATGCTTGTCTTCTCCATTTGCAAAGCACTGCAGGGAGATTTAAGTTGTAGAACTCTGGTAGATCCAGATACTAGCAAGAAAGGAGCTTTGCAGATTATAAAAGAAAGAAGTCTTAATTTCAGATTTCGAATGCTGTTTGAAGTTTAATTTTAAAAGTATCAGGCCAAAGTTGCACTGATAACGTAATCCTCTAAACAACACACTCAAAGACACAGCATTAAAAGATTGTTTCTCACCAAACAAGAATTTGAGCCACCCTAAGGAGAATAATATTTGTCTTCAGATGGTGCTCACTGAATCAGTCTTAATTTTAAATGAGAATGAAACTATGAGACTATCTGTGCCACTCCCAGGAAACCCAAGCAGCCAGACGCGCATGGAGCCAGCTCTCCTTCCAAAGGGCACGAACAGCCAATTCACGCACGTGTTGGGAACCAGTCCCTCCCTGCTCCAAAACCTTTCTCATGCGAGAAGCCAAAAAAGCACCTACGTTGGAAAATTAAGGCACGCTCTACATCTTTGGCGGCAAAGTTGCTCAGCCTGGACAAGGCAATGACACGGTGACGCACCAACCCCAGCCCAGCAGGACCTCTCCATGGGGTCTCTGACTTCTTCTGCCAGACCAGATGGGAATATCACATCCAACCTCACTACGCTCAGGGATGTCAGGAACTCACCTGTTTCTAAACACGCTCATGCTACTCACTGATGGAACGAAAGGGAATACATATTTGGACTAACCGGCAAGACTTCAGCCTCAGCTTTGAGTCAGCACATTATTTATGCCTTCTGAAAGGGCTCAGAGCCACCTGAGCAAAGCCCACCCGAATAATTCGGGTGTGCTTGCCAGAAACTCCTAAAGCAGAAACTTCGCTACAGTTATTCCAAATTGTGGCTCATTTGCTTAACCCACTCTGTAAATGAGATCTTCATCATCCTCTCTTTGGAAGATTGCATGCTGTGAATGTCTGCCTATCATCGTTTCCACGATCACAGTGCCAAGGAGATGAGACTTCATTTGCCCGGGGAATATTTTTACCAATATCTGCGCATCTATAGATGTATCCATACAGCACCGTTTGCATTAAAGGCAATGAGGTTTTGGACAAGGGAGTATCTATCTGCATGGCGCCTACAGCAACGCAGCCTTCACTTGGTGATGCCGAACTTCTACTGCAACAAAATTTTCTTCTTTTAAATAAAACATTTCCATGGATTATTCGGAACTCTTTTCCAGCCTCTGCCAGTGGCTGTTATAAGAAGGGGAATTGCATGAGGAAGGAAAACAGCTCTGTGCACGTCACCCGGACAGCAGCTCCTTCTGCTCCTCAGGCACACAACTCCCCAAAGGTGGCAGCTCACAGAGCTATTTATTTTCAGAGCCTACATCAGCCCACAGGGATGGAGCCGATCAGCAGCTTTGGTTTTTGTTTTGTTTCAGCGATGAGAAAACCAGGTCTGCCTGGCAGCTGAGGTAAGCCTTGTGCCGTGTGCCTGCAGCCTCTGGGCTACTGTACTGCTGGCTACTGGGCTGTTGGGGAGCAAGCTCCTAAATCCAACAGAAAACAATACAATCCTGTATAGACCGGCAATAGGAAGCCCACACTGGATCCCTTTCCGTTTTTAATTGGCAATGGTGATCTTAGGCCAGGCTACCTCCCTCCAGAAAAATGCAGGACGTCCTCTGTTGATTACGTTCACAAAGATGGGAAGCTGTTCAAAGAATGATGACATGCTGCATTTATGGACCGTGCTTCGTCCAAGGATCTAGAGCTCTTCGGAAGCGTAGCAGGAAACGTGCAGCACCGCTGCCCTGGAAACGTGCTCACTGCAGCCGCGCAGGGAGCCAGCAGGGATGGCCGCGGCGTCTTCCTTCTCCTCCTGGCTCTCGTCCACCTGGTTCCTGCACGGGACAGGACATGGGGCTGAGGAAAACTAGCTAGCACATTTTTCAAGGTGTCAAACCACATCTACGTTTGTGCTTAAGAATGGATTACGGAAAGTATGCTAAGCTAACATTGTTAGTGTAAGGATTAAATCCCCGGCGCTCCTGGCACTCAGCCCTCTGCCTGGACCACGAGAATAGTCCAAGGTTTATACCCACTTCCTTCCAGCTTTGAGTTACAGCTCCTCAGATGAAGGTTGCTGGTGTGTCCAACTTGCTGTGTGCTACTGCACAGGCTTAGTGCAGACTCAGCACGAACCCCTGGCCCCGCTGAAGTCTTCCAAGAGCTTTCCTAAATACTTAGTCCCAGTCAAGCCAGTGGGGATTTTTCTCGACGTTGTCAAATAAATAATCCCAGATTTGAAACAACTGACTGACGAATACTCGGGTCTGAGCAGCAAAGCATTTGGTCTGTGTCCTGCGCTGAACTTGCACAGCCTTCGGCACTGTCCTCTCCATTGGTCCCCAGCTGCCACTTTCATAAATATAATGGGTAATAAATACTGTGGACACCTCCAAATAGCTTCTTTAAATTAGGTTGTGTGGCACTGACTAGATGCTTCCCGTGGCAGCGCATTGCTGGCTGTTATTGACACGTGCAAACCACAGCCTGAAACCACAAAATTGTCAGGACACCGATGTTACTATTTTCGTACCTCACCAAGCACACTCAGAGTGATGGCTCCAGGCACCGCCGCAGCCGCCACTTTGCTTTCAGACCCTGCCACGTTCATCCTCGTAAGGCTAAGATGGTTTTTGAGTCAGTTCTTCATAGGTTCCAAGACGTAGAAGTCAACGATCATGCTGTGCAAAGTGCCCAAAAGAGCTGTGAATGAAAGGAGGGTCCAGAGGGAATGACACCTCCACCTCCAGTGCAATGCAGATGCAAGATTTTTCCACTGCAGGTGTTTGACGTCTCCTGAGGGAAAACTGAAAGAGTCTAGAAGTCATGGGAGAGCACTATAAATGGCCTCAGAGCACCAGTAAGGCCATTGCAGCAGCTCAGTTTCCACTCTGTACTACCTGCTCAGGGACAGTACTTAGTGTTTCTTAGGATCAGACTGAACTTGGTACAATTCTTAAATATTAAATCAATAAAAAAGACTTACAGTTTTTAAAACAAAGGAGGAGAAAACCCAAATAAATAAGAACAGTGGCATGGAGACAGCTTTACCTTCTTGGTATCTGTAGTATTTGCTTTTATCTAAGCATTTCTGTTGAGACTAGTTTCCTCCCTTTGCGTCAGCTTCAAGTGAAGAGTAATCCTTTAGAGAATGAAAGGCCCATAACACTGGTTTTAGCTGTGGACCAGCTGCTTCTGTAACCCAACCTGGCTTGAAACGAAGTTTATTTACATAGCACGCTTGATACCTTTGAGAAAATCTACTACCTAAAATACTTCAAAGGATCACTTTGTACTGGAGGTGGAACAGCCGAGAAGACTGTATTCTCTGCACATATTGCTAAATTCTTACAAGGCATCTTAGGGTGGAGATATTTGTCTACGAAATTAAAAACAACCCAACGAACCCAATCCCTCTCAAACTGCATTCAAGACAGCACAGAGAAACCTGTGGAGGGCTAATCAGTCCTTTCTGCTGGTTTTTCCCAGTCTACGATGAAGCAATAGCCTGAAATGCATACAGGCTTGGTGTTTGTGTGCTATGTGGGTATGTAAGTTTAAAAAAGAAATTCTTGAAACAAACCAGTCAAGCCCTTGTGCGGAAAGGACTTTACTAGAACAGGAAGAGAGAGATTTCATCTTCATTAAGTAAAACATTAAAGGAAATGTTCTAACTTACAGCACTACACATTAATGCTCAGCAACGTAAGGGGTTTAATTGCCTGTTGCTTTCCCACCATAAATTACTACCTGCAGCTAATGGAAAACCTTCTTCCAGACCTGTTCATTCACCTCACTCCCATTTCATACATTCACGCTGGATGGAGACAGCAGGGCAGCCTGGAGTTGTCCAAAGTCCATACAAATGGGCATGTCTTGAGAAAGCAATGACCATTTAAGAATATTGCACGTGTTGGGTATGTGCTGTTCAAGTAGCTGACTACATATGCGATACTCTGCAGGTTTTATGACTGCATATATCTGAATTTTATAATTAGGAAATCTGAAGATGTCCTGTAGTGACCTAATACAACAGGGGGACCGCATGTCTCCATTAACCCCCTTTGTTTGCAGCTGAACAATATCCACATCCAAATACATGCATGAACATTTTTCACTCCCAAATGCAAGGGCTTTCCTCCAACCTTCAACTCCCACCTGTGTCTCCCTTCGACATCCTCTTGCATTTTATAACATCGCTTAAAAAAATGCCAGAGAAGATGCGCACGTGCACCCGGAACAGCTACAACCCGGTGCCTGCGGGGAGGCGGGGGTGGGAGCATGCTTTCCACCATGTCCCCTCAAAGTCCAAGCCCTGCCTCGTAACAAAGTCCACCAGCCAGCTTCGTTTCTCTGTAAAGTCATGTGTGAAATCCTCTTATGGGTCACAAGAGCAGGTAAATCCCAAGGAAGAGTGCTAACTCCAACCCAGGCTGAAGAATCTCAGCGTGAAGAAAAAGCACTGGAAAAAACCCTACCTAGGCATCCTTTTGCTGCAAAACCTAACAAAATATCGATTCAGCTTCCAAGGAGGAGGCTAAAACCCACAGGCTGTGCAAATCCTAAACCCCACAGGTCTGGCAGCTGCCACCCACATGACCTTTCAATTCGGTTACACTTCAAGAAGTCATTTTCCAACGTTCCCCTATGGAGGTCTACAACAAAGGAGGTAAAAATGAAGTAAAAACATCTATATCTTAAAATAGCCCTCTGAAGTCACCAGGAGGACAAGCTGAGTTTTCTCCAAGATTTAAGAGGTCTCTCGGTTACTTTGGGTATTCCGCCACAGGAATATTTTCCTGTGCTCTGCACCTGCCTTCATTCTTTTGCTACCAAACCCCCTTTTTTAAACTTCTACTTTTTGCCCAATTTAGCATCACTAAACCCAATTCTAGGCTGATGTGGACTTCAGGATTCCACAACTACGCTGGTCTCAGCGTGGAGACAATATTCGTTTGACTCTTCTCCCTCAGGCAGTACCGAGTTGCTGTTCCTGGGTGCCCCACGGGTGTGCGTTTGCCACACGCCTGTACTCAGAGCCGGGGATTTCTAGATAATGTGCTTTTGATACGGACTCTGATACAATTTGGTTGGTAGTTACCTATACTTGATTATTCATTAATATTAAGTAAGATCAGACAAGCTCCTGAGGCACCACGGGCCAGGACACCGGGGCAGGCTGTCTCCTACCTGATGGGACCCATGGGAAATAACACCCTCAAAGTGAAGAAAAGTTATTTACAGGAGAAAAATTTGGATGGATGGCAACCAGGTAAGCATGAGGCAGCCTTAAAATCTTACACAACAAACAAGCAAACAAAAAAAAAAAACAAAAAACAAAGGAAAAAACAGGTGTGTGGCTTGGGAGGGCAAGGGTCTCTGCTGTGCCACCCATCTTAAGTCTAGTTACACGCAGTATGGGACGTTCTGCAAAATTAAAATTACAAAACATAACTACAGATAATTGCTAGAGGTAATCCGCAGATGCTGACTTTGAATGGCATCTGCCTAAGTCCTGGCTTCAGGGACTTCATATCATTTCCTAACTCTGGAAGTCACTTGTCCAGCCTTTAGCAGTAAAATGACGTGTTAGTGATGCTCCAGCCAGGTTTGCTACAAGACTTTTATCCTCTGCCTAGGACTAAGCACTTTAGAAAAGCTTTCCATCCAGCCTGTGACCACTTCCAGTTCATGAAACTAACTCTGCCGACATCACTGTAATCTGATTTTAACTCATTAGTCCCTATGGCTAATGGTAGCTTGTATCTTACAGCAGTCTTTCCCATCTCAGCGTACTGACTCCAGACAAAGCCTTTTTGTGTTTTTGCAGCTAACCCAGCAAATACCGCTCAGAAAATACAGAAGCTCTGGAAATTCCAAGAAACCAGATAATAGGAAATAGGGCCTGAAAAAAATGTACAATTAACACTTCAGCACAGGAAAGACATGGATCTGTTGGAGCAGGTCCAGAGGAGGGCACAAAGATGCTCCAAGGGCTGGAGCCCCTCTGCTGGGAGGAGAGGCTGAGAGAGTTGGGGGGGTTCAGCCTGGAGAAGAGAAGGCTCGGGAGGGACCTGAGAGCCCCTTCCAGGCCCTAAAGCGGCTACAGGAGAGGTGGGGAGGGACTCTGGATCAGGGAGGGGAGCCATAGGATGAGGGGTAACAGTTTTAAAATGAAAGAAGGGAGATTTAGATTAAATAATAGGAAGAAATTATTTACTGTGAGGGTGGTGAAACCCTGGCCCAGGTTGCCCAGAGAGGTGGCAGGTGCCCCATCCCTGGAAACATTCCAGGTCAGGTTGGACGGGGCCCTGAGCAACCTGGTCTGGTTGAAAGTGTCCCTGCTCATGGCAGCGGGGTTGGACTAGATGGCCTTTAAAGGTCCCTTCCCACCCAAACCATTCAATGACTCTATAATTCTATCACATTTATGCAGACTGAACTGGAGTTCTCAGGTAATTATCAGCAGGTCACAGTAAATACTATGGTGAAATCATGCTCTACTGAAAATTATTTGCTGATGAAGAAAAGCCTTTTAAACCATGCCGCCACACACACACATGATTTTAATAACAGCTATTTCCTCCCCAAGAAAGGGCACTGCCTTCTTTGCAGGGGGCGGCAAGAATCAATAGAGTGATCTCTCCATTGCCATGTAGCTAAAGCATCCCAGCTCATTTGCTCTCCAAGCCTGGTAGGCTTCCAGAAGACAAGGCAAGGGAAACCCAACCACATTGATAAGCTCTAACGAGGCTGTAAAATACAAGCACAGCTCTGAGCTGGAACCGGCGGTGGGCCAGCCCCCAGTCCAACCTCCAGCCGGGGTCCTCCCGGGGCCGGGCAGCAGAAGGGCTGAGTGCCGCGGGGCTGCTGGATCACAGACTAGCCAGCCCCAGCCTCTCAGAAGCCCACCTGCACCCACAGCCCGCGGGGACTGTGCTACGCAGGGACCATCTCACCTTCCTGAAGGCTTTCCTCCATACTGCATCTAGACTGTCAGCATGATTAAAAAACAGGTAGAAAAATGAACGTTTGGTGCCTTCCTAAGCTAAATTTAACAGCCGCTGCCAAAAGTAGCCAACACATGTACAGAGACCTTCTCTTTTCAGTTGACTATAGACTGTTGAGAGATTTATACTATCTACCCAGTAGCCATTACCATGCATTACTGCACAGGAGGAATAAAACCCTATTTAAGCTGCCCCACAGATATTTGTAGGCTGCTGACGCCCTGGCAGAGGCCAGCTTCAGAGGCTGGCAACAGCAACATCACTTGGGATAACGGGGCAGGTCGTTTGAAGAAGAAAGAAAAACGACCCATCAGGGAGATGCAGAAATACAAGGCAACATTTGGATCCGAGTTTCACCACCTTGAATCTGGGAGATACTATTTAGATATAAACCCAAAACAATAAGCCAGAATCCCAACCACTTTCCCAAAGGATTAATTAAGGCATCCTCCTCCCAGCCCCCATTCAGAAAATCTGGCTGGAAACTAAGTAACAGCAACTGTTTACCCCATTAAAGCTATGCAGTATGAAAGGAGAGCCTGCTAGAGCTTCCCACAAATTCGGGCAAGATAAACATCTTTGTTATAAAGCGTGAGCCTCTCCAGTTTTATTGACAGAGACAGAAAGTGTCAGAGAAGGGGAGCTGCTGAATCCAGCCTCTGATTAGCAATTAAACACGCCGACAGGGGCGAGCCTCTGGGCAGCAATGCCCTCCCCATTGATTCATAGAAAACCTTCTCACATAAATTAGCCATCCCCTTGATTTTAATGCTCGGGTATGCCCTTGACAAAGGGCTTGGAAATCTGGCGGGGGTCCAGAGGGCTGTAGATAGATCTGTGCCCCCCCTCGCCACGTGCGTGCCCTCCCATGGGGACAAGCCCTCGGGGTCACCCACGCAGCCCCAACGGTCCGGGATGTCACGCTGTGCGGGAGCCGTTCCTTTGGCTTGAACTCGCTCACACGAACAGTGAACGCATCCTGGTTTTGCAAGCACGGGAGACACGTAGGGCCCGCGCGTGGATGCCTTGGAGCTCCCCGGCTTCATCCTGCGCCGCGGGCTGGGGTCCAGCGACACCCACCTCGTCCGGCGGCGCCGTGATTTACGCTGGCAGATGGAGGCGAGATCAGAATCGGGTGTTTTGTCCATGAAAGGTATTACATAAAACCGAAGGGCTATTCACGTCACTGGCCCATCTCCCTAATTAAAAGCCGCAGGACTCCCAGCTCGGTCTGAGCGAGCGATCAATCCTCCCGACACAATGTGCCCGCAGAGACGTTTGCAGAACACGTCTGACGCTGCCGAGGGCTTTGTTTCCCCCGCACCTCCTTCCCCAAGCATAAAAAGCTGCAATTGAAAAGTCCTGGTCCTTGGAGGGAGCGCTGGTTTTTATCAGATGGTAACGATGAGTACATCATGAAATCATTTAATAGTTCTCATTAAATGCATTGCTGGGGAGCAGGTCTGATTTATGAACAGTATGCCGCGGGTATAAATAAGCTGCACTTTGCTTGTAACACAGCTGGTCAAGAAAATTAATGTTTTGTTTTCCATAACCTTTGTACTCTCCCTTCCTCTGCTACTATGGCAAAGCTCGAGGCGCGTAACCTGATCGTTCTCGGGAAGAGGACAGACACGTCCGAGTACCTCGCAGGGGCTCAGCCCAGCAGCGGGGAGGCAGGCTCCCCCGGCGCAGCAGCCCCGCGCTCCAGCTGGCCCAAAGCCGCCGCTCCTACACGTGGATATACCTCCCCAATTAAAAAAAAAACAAAAAACCAACCCCAACCGAAGCACTTACAAGCAGATTTGCCTCTTCTGCATTTGTGCTGGAAGTCTTGCTGGAACAGCGTATCCCGCTGAGTTCAGGTCCAAGATATACTGATATATTTAGCACTGCTGCTTAACTTTCCATCTTTAAAAGCCCAGTATTCCTTTTTCTTTTGTGCCCCGGGAATAGGACAAAAGCGACTCAAACCAGATGAATATCCATCTTCAGAAGAGAGGAAATAGGAGGCCATTGCAAAACCGGACAGTGGCCAGAGACGCTTTTTAATGCTTTTATTAACCATGGCACCTAATCCTAAGCAAACACTTCATCAAGTTGCATTATGCTTTTTTCAAAAGACCTTTCAGTCCCAGCACAAGGTGTACACTGTGCATGTGACTGAGCACAGGGAAAACTGAACATTCAGGATAGACAGATGTTGCGGAGGCTTAGGAGAGAGTCGATTTACACAGGACAGAGGGAAGGGCTTTGCAATCATATGGTTCACATCTGGAATTTACAGGCATGATAATTTTATAACCCTCTCCTTACGGTTTTGAAGCGATGCAATATTCCCCTTCACTTTCCAGCCTTAGCGACGTTTCGTTGCTGCTGCAGGGACAGGGCTGCAAGAAGCATCCTCGCGTGCCCGACAACTTTCTGTGGCTCTGAGACTGCACGCTGTGTTGTAACAAAGGCAGCGGGAAGCTCGCAGAGCCAGTGAGGTGCATACGGGCACTTACACTGCACGGGTATTAAAACATAAACTCTTAAAATCAAAAAGGAAGACCCAGTTTCAGTTTACTTCTGCTCACAGCACGTCCCTTTATGTCTCATTCAGAGACACTTCTGGTTGCTTTTATCGTATATATGAGCCTTTCTTCATAAAAACCACTTTCTAGTGACTTTATGTATTTCATTTCTGGTTGAAACTAAGAAACCTCTTACTCAGCCAAGCATTTTTCGTGTGTACATAATACATGAGGCCGTAAACTCATTGCAAGGAGAGATTCTCAGGCAGGACTCAGAGCACTGAGACAGCCGAGAACAAAACAATGTGGAAATCACCTCCAACCATAGCAGGAAATGTGGAAAAGATTAATCTCTTTTAAGACTAATATTTTTACATTTTCACAGACGCAGCCCCAGCACGGTCACAGCTGTGTGCATATTCCAGCCACTAACGGGGTGTGTGGACTCACAATCTGCCTAAAACCAAACCATCAAACTTAATTTAGCCACATATTTGGAATCTAAACCCAAAGAAATTAAGAGCATTTCCTTGGGAGGCACCAGAGATTTTGGCAACTGCTGTTGAGTTTTAAACATTTGAAAGTAATTGCTATTCCACAAAGCAACTGGAATTGAGGAGAATTTTCCCCAGGTTGGAGAGCAGTATCGGTCTCCACTCCAACAGCTATTGAAAAGTCAGGCTCAGTCTGACATGCCCGACGCAGATGTCAGCACCATCCCCAGAACACGGACACACACGACACATATATGCATTAGCATTTACGTTACTCATTTTGAAGGCCTGTTTCCTGTACGAGGAAAATTCACATTCAGTTGCCTTCCTTTAAAATGATACATAAAGCAGGAAGACAACTTATTTCAATAGGAAAAAATTATTGGACTAATTTATAGGTTATATTTATTCATAAGACAAATTTTTGCTAGGCCTGGTGATGGATTAAGATGAATATGACCGAATGACTCTGGCTCTGTTCTACTACTAGTTTCTGTCTTGATAATTAAGAGGGATTTAATTATTTCTTGGAATTTAGTTATTCAAAAATATATCAGTTTTGCAGAGGTCATTAACTCCAGGGTTTCCACCGAGCCACACTGCCTCCAAGATTGATCCTGAGTTGATGCAGCCCCAAATCTCATTTTTCCTGGTGTGAACCACTGTTTCATTTTACTGCTATTTGGGTTTATAAGAGAGGTTGGGAAGGAACAGAGGACATGGTGAACTGACTCCTGCTGCTGACACCGGCCTGGTGCGTGACCTCAGGTATGTCACTTCGCCTTTCCGTGTACTGCTTTCCTCAGCTGAAACACGAAAATAACAGTACTTAGCTCCTTTGTGTGAGCACTTTGAAACTTCAGTATGAAAAAGACAGATATAGAAGAGTGAGGTGTTTCCAGTCCCTTCAAGATTAAGTGGGGACGAGATTCCATGATGGATGAATCTGTGGCCAAGCCCCAAAGCCGGAGCCGGAGGATGGATCAGTCATAAACTCTTTGGGACAATGCCTTGGCCAGCTGGGAGTCATAAACGGGTTTTGGCATTGATTTCAAGAGCATCAGGGCTTCACCTTCTACATCGCAGAGCCTCATCTGTAAACCAGAAATAGAGGGATTTCTGTCTTTCCACTCCCTCTCCCCAGTACGGATTTTGTGTTCTGCAGGCACGGACAGTGTCTTATCTAACCTGTTAAACTCAGTTGTGGTAGGAACCTGGAGGAATTACTGAAAGGCAATGAAATAATCCTATGAGCACCAAGACTAGCAGCAATGAGAGGAAGCAGAGTGAGAAAGCAGGAGGGAGAAGTCATTTGCGAATCGGCACTGAGCTCTTTTGGGCTGGAGCAGCTGTCTGTGGGACACGCAGTGCGGGCACAGCAATTTCAGTGATGAAGTATGGACCAAATTCTGGTCTCTGCCACCCATAGGCAGCTTGCTTTGACTTGAGTGGGAACCAGTTCCACACAGCTGAGAGCAGGATTTGTCTCTCTATGCGAATGTCTTGTACGTAAACAAAAGGGAGGAAGAGACCTTTGAGATAGTCATCACAGAAATGATCTTGGCCTTTCTAACACCGATGCCAAGAATGTAACTGATAAAAAAACCCCTAGAGCTGATCTCTGCCTCATGACTGGATTTCTGACAGCATAAATTTGGAAATTTGAGTTGTCTGCTTGTTTGCTTGTGTGCAAGGATGTCCCCTGCACAAAGTTTCCACTGAATGTATAGAAGAAAGTACTGGCCCTGCTTTCCTTCCAGCGCACCAGGTCTTGGGTCTGCACAGCCGTACCCCATGCAGTAACTGCACGGCTCGGTGTAGCAGTTGTGGCAGCCCCACGACAGACACCGGAATCAAAACCCAAAGTCTTGTGTTTGGCACCCACGTTTAATGACAGCTTTGTGACCTTGCACAAATCAATTAATCTCTATCGGAATTTCAACGTGCATAACGCAGAGCAAAAACACCCAGCCTTCAACCACCGGAGACCTGGCCATGAAAAGCAATGCACTGACAAAAGCAAGCTGAGTATCACCTAAGCGTACTCCAAGTCCCCTTTTCCCACCTAGACATCATTTGCATGTCCTCTCAAGGGTCCAACATGCTTTAGAGATGTCTGAAGTGTCAGGATTACAATCACACAAACCGCTCTCCTTCCTTTTAGTTCACCTACTCCTATGGAAACCGCTGGACCAGCAACAAATCGGTTAGTTCCCCCCGGACAGGGGGATGGGAGCAACTACTCCTGAGAGCCAGTACTTACACTCATTGCCCCCAAGGAACTGAGCTGCTGCCAGGAATTAAAGGTAGCCAGCCGTTCCTTGCTTACTGTAAATATTTTGCAGCCAGTAATTACAGCCTATTTCCATTCTCCACCCTGGAAAAAGCTCGCTGTTCCTAAGCGGGGGCAATCAAACTGGTAGTGACTGCTGCTTCCAACACCTCCAGCTTCCCTTTGGAGTCCTCCTGGAGATCCCCTTCCTCCAGCCTCCAAAGGACCATGACCAACAGTTTGAGAGTCCCTAAGGGAAGTGGTGGCTTTGGCTGACAAGAGATGTCCAACCCATGCTGGAACAGGCTACGCCTCTTCTTGCCCAAACAAGTGAATCACAACAAGCAGCCGCCTCGTAAAGAGTTAAAATGAAGAGTTCTGCTAACACTTAAGCATTACAAATCTTTTCAGTTAAAATAAATTATTCAGGAGATGTCATCCTCCCATCAGCACCATCTGAGCTACATTTTTAATAGTTCTGTGCGCTGAACACAGTCTGTCATAGTATCAGTGATACCAAGGCTGCGAGACGAAGAGGGAGGGAACGCAAACACACTATGGAACACGAGAGACTGAGCTACTTTCTCTTAATGGCCATGAACCACGTGCTGCCCAAGGCAGAGGAGAGATCAGCGGTGCCAGTTACGCTGCAGAAGAGTAAAACAAGCAGAAATGACAGACTGACGTCAGGAATCACAGGAGCCTCTTTATTTTCCTTCAGAACCACTATCCTGCCCGATGGATAATTCACCCACCACCTCCCCCTGTCTTAGGGCTCATGTACAGTGTGAAGGAATCCACGCTGTGACTTCACCAGATTTTTCCAGACATATGCTGGAATCAGGATCTACCCTCAAGGTTGCGTGGATTTATAACTCATAAATTCATTTATAATGAAGTCTGTTGTTCCATGTCTCTCGGAATAAGAATAAAAGGAGGGAGCATTATATTAAAATAACCACCTATCTGCCCACTGACCCATGTATTCATTTATTTCACAGAATCACAGAATCACAGAATTTCCAGAGGTGGAAGGGACCTCTAGAGATCATCCAGTCGCACTCCCCTGCTAAAGCAGGATTGCCCAGAGCACATCACTCAGGACTGCATCCAGGCGGGTCTTGAAACCCTCCAGAGAAGGGGACTCCCCCACCTCCCCGGGCAGCCTGTGCCACTGCTCTGCCACCCCAACTGTAAAGAAGTGTTTCCGTGTGTTGGAACGGAACTTCCTCTGTTCCAACTTGTGCCCATTGCCCCTCGTCACTGGGAACCACCGAGAAGAGTCTGGCTCCATCCTCCTTCAACCCACCCTTTAGATATTTGTAAGCAATGATGAGGTCTCCCCTCAGATTCTCTTCTCCAGGCTAAAGAGTCCCAGCTCTCTCAGCCTTTCCTCATAAGGGAGATGCTCCAATCCCTCAGTCATCTTGGTTGCCCTAATCACACACCAAATCACACACCGCGCGCAGAAAACAAATGTAACCAAACACAAGCAACTAGAGGGAAGCAGATCTGAGCCTAATATGTAGGAGAACATTGCGTCAGTTCAATGCCTGTGATGCCCGAATTGCCCACATGGCTACAGCACAGACAGTGACTATGATGATAGTCCAGGACATGATGATGAACGTCTTGCTTGCACTTGTAAATGTGCTGGACGCTTTGAAAGGGATGCAATACAGGGGATGAGACTTCTCCATCCCCATGACTCAAACTGCCTTTCATGGTCAAATCTCTCTCCACTCCCAGTGTGGGTGGAGAACAAGAGTAAAGGATCCCTGAGGAAACAACTCCTGATCTTTCCTTCTGACTCTGCGGAGCTGCTACACATCCCAGTCATGCCCACTTGCCCATACCCTCCTCCATCCTGTCCCTGTTTCTGTCCCAGAACACGGAAGAGAGGAAGAGGACCAGGTTTCCCACAGAGAAGCTCTTTGGGGCAAGGTAACCCAAGAGAAGGGTTGTCCTACCTCTAGTCCTACCAGTCAGGGGAGACTGGCTGTTGTGGAGTGACCTCAGATTTCCGTGCTTCCTGCTTCTGAGCAGGAAAATCATTTTGCTCCTAGCGTTTTCTGCCTGCAGCTTATCATAGAATCACTGAATGGTCTCGGTTGGAAGGGACCTTAAAGATGATCAAGTTCCGCTCCCCCTGCCATGGCCAGGGACACCTCCCACAAGAGCAGGTTGCTCAAAGCCCCATCCAGTCTGGTCTTGAGCACTTCCAGGGATGTGGAAGCTTCACCTCGTTCAGGTTTTAACTGAGTGAGAAGGAGACACAATGAGTAACTGCAAGGCTCTTGCACATCAAAGGATAGAAAAGGGATGGTGATATGGGAGATGCTCAGCCTCCTCCAGCAGCATCTGTGCCAGACTTACAAAGGGGCACATCAAACCCCAGCTTCTGAGGAGCAAACACCTCCTGTGTCTTCCCTCGTCTCACAGATGGGAACAGCCACCAACACAAGGGTAGCGGTGGCTCAGTAGGTCTGTTTTGCTCTTAGGCATAACTTGATAAGGTTAATTGAGGGTGTTTTGCTAACTGGTGGTTCTCCTAAAACAGACTAAGAAGGAAGAGATACCTGCTCAGGCCAATAAGGCAGTGTACGAAGGATGGAAAAATGGACCAATATTTGGCAGGGGTTATGGAAAAAATGCAGACTCTTGTTCATCGCTCAGAGGTAAAGATGAGCACGAGGCGTGAAAGCACTGTGGATGCCCGCAAACACTCCCACTATTCACCCCGGCATCTACTCGGGACTTGAAAGAATTCTGCCAAGCAAAAAAAACGCTGCGGTCACTTCTGAGTGGGCTCAATGACTGAAGAGCTAGCAAAGAAAACCCATACATGCCCAGGCTGGAATGAAGAAAATTCAAATGCAAATATGCTGAAGTATTGCTTGAGTTCCCGGGGGAGCGGCAGAATGAACATTTGCCAACACGGTGACTTCTGGGTGTTAAGCACGTGCTCAAAGGAGAACCGAGTGACGCCACCAACCTGAGGGAATGCATTAAGGGCACCAAAGTCTGAATTGCCAATTGAACTCCAACCTCAGAGACGACAACGCTCTTACCATGTGAAAAAGAGAACAGCAGCACCCTGTGATAAAGCCAGAACTCCCTCACTTTTTCCATTCTGATTAATGCCTGCTTCCTCAGCTGTAAAATAGCTTACCTCCACGCACCTATGGCAGATAGGTTTCATCTGCCACGACTCTGTATCTCATAAACTCCTCTCAGGGAGGATGAGCTGGCCCTGCGGTCAGCGACAGCACACTTCATAAAGGACAATCAGCATCCTGGAGAGATGCAGTCCAACAGCAATCAATCATCCGGACCAGAGCGCAGAGGATACAAGTGTAGGCTGAAAGTCAGCTGTTGTGGGGATGCACCTACAGGGGAACGTTCGGTGGGATAAGGGTAACGAGGAAAACAGGAAGCCTGAGCCTGCTTGCCCAAGGACAGTGAGTATAATAGTGCCTGTCTTTATAGCATAAAATGGACATTCCTGCAAGACTGTCACGTGCCATGAGGAGGAACACATGGAGAAATACCTTTATTTGGATACCTGGAAGAGTGAGGAACCCTCATCCCATCAAGCATGAGGTGAGCACAGCACCAGGGTGGAGAAGCAGAACAAGGCTGAGGATGGGAGGGAGTGGGGAGAGCCAGCCGCCGGTTCTGGCAGCGGTGCTGCCCGAGGTATCGGGGAGGTCACTTCCACGCCGTGCCTCCCACTCGCCCCGCGGAAAAATAGTTTGTCATCTGACATTCAAGAAATAACCACTGATCTTTTCCAGAAGTACTGAGTGGTGGATCAGTACCGAGATCTACCAGATAGAACTAATTCTGTGCAGGACCTGATATTGTTTACGGTACCTTCAACAGCAGGAGTTGTGCTCTTTTAAATTAAAATTTTGCCAAGGGCAGAACTAAGCCTCAGCACTACTGATCTCCTTGGGGAAAACACGCTTCTGGGTGCCCTCCAGAAAGCTGCTCCTTTGCCTTGTTGTGTTACTGCTCATCCACTCCAGCGGTACGACTGCTCCCTGGGGGGCTGAGGACAGTTCTAGGTCCTTCCAGACCTGGTCTGTGTTAACTTGGTCACTGGAGGAAAAAAAGGAACCTGACCACGGCACAGCAGCCAGAAGTCCACAAATGCAGTGACCTTGTGAATATTGAAGGAGCAACTTGTTTTGTTTGGAGGCACCCTGGCAGTGGCTGCATTAAGAATGCATGGCCTCTAATGTGGAACATGTGTTTGGTGGGAATAATAAAGCACCTAAGCAGGAAAGCTGGGGCCATTGAGCCTCCTTCCCTCTCAGCAGCCTCGAAATTGCTTTCTGGTTTGTGACTCTGAGGGTGAGAGCACGATCAAATAGGTGGGGTGGGAGGTGTGGGGGCTTTATCCTGCCATCTGTCCCCAGAAAGCATGCATCAAACATAAAAAGAATGGGTCGGAAAACGACCGAGAATGATGGAAGCAACAGGATTCAGAAACATCAGCAAAGCTGGGACCAGGTCCAAACTGGTGCCCGCTCTGGCCAAGCCCTGGTTTTGATTTAAACCCCAAAAATCAGTTGCTGCTAACCTGCTGGGTACCCTCTCAGGGCAACTTTTTTGGATTATATGGAACACTCTGCTCCACTTCAAGCACCCTATGTGATGGCTGCAGCGGCGGCTGGCAGTGGGGACCACTGAGGGTCTCCACGAGAGGGCTCCCCACGCTCTGCCCAGGGACACCCAGACCTGGATGACTGCTCCATAATCCCAGCAGAACTGGGGGTAAAGCCAGCCTGGCTATAGCCCCCTCCTGCCCCTGCCCGGGGATCTAACCCCGTGCAAAGCCCTTCTGCTGGGGAGCAGGACAAGCGATGCTCCGGTTCATGTGCCTGCCCAGCGTGTCAGCCTACCGACGTGGGAAGGGTTAAGGTAACCGCAGTCTTACGCTTGTTTACCCTGCACATTAGAGAGGGATAGTTTGCTGTGAACACACTGATCAATATCTCCCAGCTGCCAGTTTAATCAGGATTAAGTGAGCAGCTATTAATTTTGCTCTTTTTCCAACAACATTTAGCCACCGTGTGAAAACGTTTCCTCTATCACAAACAAATTAACCTTGATATCATCTATCCAGACGTTTTAAAGGGACTGAAAAAAAAGAAAACCCCAAATCAAAACACTAACAAGAAGGGCCAAGACCAATAATCTGGCTTTAATTAGAAGTTTTCCAGCGAGCCGCTCGCAGGAGAAGGACGAAGCAGCAGTGGGGGTGTTTGCTCAGAGCGAAGAGCGCTTGCCTGCTGCACAGAGCCGGGTGCTGAGGAGAAGGCTGGATGGACACCTGCAAAGCCACCTTGGAATTCTCCAGGTGTGGAAACAGCACTGTGCAGGGAGCTGGGACCAGCAACCAGGTCCCCGAGGCCCCATCCCGGCCCACGGGGGCTCCAAGACCAATGTCAGAGCCATGTCCGAGGGCAGAGACGCCTCCTCAATCTGCAGGGATGTGGCCAGGCACAGAGGTGTCAACATGGCAGGAGAGGTTTGACTCCTCAGGCACGCTGCTTTACTGCTAACGAAGCAAACCCTGCAGCAACTAGAGCGTCCACCCCTCCCAGGAAATTTCAGGAAATATTTTAACACGCCGACTGGCGCAGTTTGCGGCTCCCCCACAGGCACTGAATATTTATATATGTGCAAACTGCTTCACTTATCTATCCAGACGTTTTAAAGGGACTGAAAAAAAGAAAACCCCAAACCAAAACACTAACAAGAAGGGCCAAGACCAATAATCTGGCTTTAATTAGAAGTTTTCCAGCGAGCCGCTCGCAGGAGAAGGACGAAGCAGCAGTGGAGGTGTTTGCTCAGAGCGAAGAGCGCTTGCCTGGTGCACAGAGCCGGGTGCTGAGGAGAAGGCTGGATGGACACCTGCAAAGCCACCTTGGAATTCTCCAGGTGTGGAAACAGCACTGTGCAGGGAGCTGGGACCAGCAACCAGGTCCCCGAGGCCCCATCCCGGCCCACGGGGGCTCCAAGACCAATGTCAGAGCCATGTCCGAGGGCAGAGACGCCTCCTCAATCTGCAGGGATGTGGCCAGGCACAGAGGTGTCAACATGGCAGGAGAGGTTTGACTCCTCAGGCACGCTGCTTTACTGCTAACGAAGCAAACCCTGCAGCAACTAGAGCGTCCACCCCTCCCAGGAAATTTCAGGAAATATTTTAACACGCCGACTGGCGCAGTTTGCGGCTCCCCCACAGGCACTGAATATTTATATATGTGCAAACTGCTTCACTTCAGAAACGTACCCACCTTTGGTGAGGGGTGGCAGGCAGCCACCCAGCACAGCGTGCGGCTACGCATACAAACATGCTGAAGTCATTCAGTTTGGACTATGCCGGAGCTCTTTGGGATGAAAGTCCCCGAGCTAGAGATGACAGATGCTTGCAGATCCACGAACAAATGCCCACAGCACAACAGCTTCTGCTGTTTTGTCCTCTTTGCCCTAAAAAGTCTCTTATTGTCATCCATGGTGTGACTCATGGAGGAAGAGGACGCACCCTAAGAAGAAGGGAAGCAGGACGCACAGAAGCCCAGCTCTGAGCTTTGTAAAAGCCCTTTTTCTCAGCTGTTCTGTCCATTGCAAAGGCACCAGAAGTTCTCCAGAGAAAGGACAACAGACGGGGCTGGACTTTCTTTCCAAGCTTCCTCTGAAATCACACTTGGCAGCGCTGCCCCGGCCTGTTGAAAGAGCATGGGAACGTGCATGGCAAGAGCTGCTCTCAGGTTGGAGCTCTCTTGATTTTTCTAAGCCATCTGGGCTCCGATTTAGCTTGCAGAATAAGGCCCCCTAAGTCCCAAATGAAAAGTCAGCTCCTAACCCAAGGGTTCAGCTTGGGGTCGACGGCACAGGAGCGGCCAAAGAACTCGC
>NW_009650176.1:4528302-4565918 GCF_000708025.1 Charadrius vociferus
TAGGGAAAGGCCTTTGCCACCGCAAAGGAAAACCCACCCAACCCTTTCACCTTCCCCAGACCCCCTGACTCCCCGACTCATCTAGCTGGAAAATTTCTGCTACTATTTCCCATCTGCTGGAAAAGAAGCGAGAGCCCCAGTGCAGGCAGAGCTGAGGCAGCTGATGAGTTTCCCAGCCCTGGGTTACACAACCCTCCTAGCCAGCAGAGAAAGGCGGTGTTTGAAACGCTGGTGCCCTCCATCCATCCCTGAACCTGAAGTCCCACCCAGATTAAGTTTCCCACCACCATGCCCACGTGAAAACCACCAACTGCCAACTGTGAGCAGCCTTAAACCAAACGACCCTGGTGCAAACACCATCTGCTGCAAATCCCTCACCCTTTATGTAGCTCCAAAGCTTTGTGAGATGCACGGACATCTCTCTCTCTCTCCTTTCTCCATATGGACTCAGAGAGGTCCTTGAACAAAGGAAAAATTTTGACCACGACCTGTCAGCTGGGATGAATTCTGTCCTCTTGTCCTATGTAAGCGACAAAGACATGGCCATAGGGTGGGGAAGCATGTCCTGTTGGTGACAAGTCTTTTCAGAGCAAACCTCAAAAGTCTTTCACTGCGGAGTGCTGCTTCCTTCCACTCCAGTCCACACAAACCATCTATGAATTGCAAAGTGACATCCAGCTCTGATTAATAGATGTGTGGCACTGGGCCTCCACCCTCCCCACTTATGTCAGGAACTATGTTGATATAAACTAAACTGAAGAGCTATTGTTTAAATCGGGCCAAATCAAGCCATATTTAGGCCAGAAGAGGGGTGATTCGAGGGAGGCTGCCATGTAGCAGAGCAGGTTCAGATAGCACTGAAGGCCAAACCAACTCCATTGCGGAGGGCTAAAAGCTCTCGGTGCCAGGTAGGATCGTGGATAAAATTATGCTCTCCCAAGACTGGATATAATCCAGGTGACAGCCGTTACCCAGCGCTGCCTCTGGGAACGTTAAAATCAGACTTTGCACTCTTTCTTTAAAGATCTTTGGGAGTTTTACAAACATTAGGGAACTAAATCTCTCGACGCTCCCAGGGTGCAATATAAACCAGCTGGGATATCCAGTGAGGCAGGTTTAAAAGTCCCAATGACTCTTTCATTTGCTTTACTGAAAGGGAAACTGAGGCCCCGAGGGAGTTGAGGCAACATTTCCTAATTTGAATGCCTGAAGTTAGGCAACTCATCCACATGAAGAAATAATTTACAATTTTTACAATTTTTTTTTTTATCAGATTAAAGTATTACAAGGTTGATCCCCTTCCAGACAGCTTGGTTGGCTGCATTATGTTTCAACACTTGGATTTTTCCCACAAAAAACACCACCAGTATATTGCAGAAATTCGACCGCACGCCTGCATGTGCTTACACACACAGAGCCTTGAAAATGGCAACACCAAATAAGTATTTCCCATAAAGACAAAAATTCCCTTTGAATCATTAAAGCTGTTATATAAAATAGATACTTACTACTACATAATTAAAAAAGCCTCTGCAACTTTAATGCATATTGCCCTTGATCATGTGGATGCGAGAAAGAACAAAATCATTAGGAGCTAAATTATTCTAGTAGCCTATTATCATAGTGTAATCTTATTAAAGAAAATTCACGCTGGTAGAGCCTCTTATCTTCTCCACTTACAGAAGAGCCATGTGGTGTATTTCTGAGTGCACAGAGATAATAAAATTATAGTGAATTATGCAGCCCGCATATGGAAAAAGGAGTATAACTGTCCCTTCGAGGAGGGATGCTGATTTTTCTCAGGGAGGCGAAACCAACACTACCCAGTTACTAAGTATAAAGGGACTATTCATTATTATCTGCAGACAAGCAATTTTGGAGAAGATCTAGGGGCTGCCAGTGCAAAAAGGCACAGCTTGCTGCCACGGCTCAGCCAACAGCCAGTGCTGCTTGCTGGCCTCAACGGCTTCCATCGCGTCGCTCGGTGTGGGTGTCCGTACCTGCCCACCCAACAATGTGTGGAGCCCTGCGCCACCAACCCCGGGGCACCGCCGGTGCGTCCCCCGATACAGCCACACAGGCTGGCACTTGTGCTGTTCTCCCTCCGGTGATCTCTTCCCCACGTGGATGGTCCCAAGTTGATGAAACATTTCGGTGCATCCCTCTCCATGAACATCCCTGCAATGGATCCCACTTGGCTGACGGCACTAATTAAGAGCCGTTGTGAACCTGAGCTAATTGGCAGGGAGGATAGTGCCCACTGCTCCGGCTTCCCCATGGCTTACCATCTAGCTGTGGCTGTCCCCGTGAGTTTTGGCTGTGTTACACCAGGATGCTGCATCAGAGCGGGGCATGGAAATCCCACCTACGCTGGGATAATGACGAGGGCAAAGGACGCCCCAAGAGCCCAGGCACAACAGAAGGCCAAAGCAAGGTTTCAGCAGATGGCAGGGAGCAGATCTGGTCCTACATCTCCGCCTTCCACCAGAAAACCACCGTGCACATCTGGCCAGAGCTGACCACGCCATCACGGTCTGGGTAGACCAGGATGCACATACAGCCCCATCCAGCTCAGCCAGCTGTTTGGGGAGAGGATGGGCCACACCGTGAAGCCCTCTGGGTTTTGCTGTCTTTGGGCCAGCTGCTGTCTTCCCTAACCAGCCTCTACAAATGGGGTTTACCCGGTCATGAGTTAGAGATACATAACATAGAGCTTCTAACCTGATTTAAAAATCAGCAGGGTAAGGGAGAAAGGCCTCACTTCCCTCATCACCTGCTGTGAAGGACAGGCACGCAATTAAAAGTTTTCTGTAAATGTTAATTGCAGTGGACTTACTTAGCTAATGACCAATTGATCTTTTGATTGTATTAAGTTTATAAGTGTAATGAACTTAACTGAAGTATGGATTACAATCTTGTTCTAATTAAAACAAAAGCGTGTAACATATATTAGCCATCAGAAAGAGTTTTAATGGCTGTTTGGGGTCAAATTGTTGAAAATATTAATGTGTTGTCTAAAGCCCGCAGCACTTAATTAGATTCTTCATCCAAGTGGAATTCACGTTACTTTAAATGATGCACGCAGATAAGATTTTCTTGTGCACTCAGAAATAGCTGGAATATAGATGTGGCCCATTACTTCCATGCCACCCTTCTTCTGCCCTCCACTTACAAATCCTGACTGCCTCAGTCCCCGCCGACCCAGCGGCTCTGGGAAAAGTTGAGGAAAATTTGTATTTCTGAACCACTCGGCGCAAATGCATTTTGCACATCATCACTGCAGTAAGAGCTGTACCATTTGCTACGCTGCTCTTGGGCACAACGTGCAGAGTCGGGAGGTCATCGTTATCTTGCAACACATTGACAGAGGGCAAACAACACATATCGCTACCAGCAGCCACGGGGAAAAGGTGTTTAGCGTTCACACATCGGTAGTGGCCAAGCAAAGCTCTGATCAGAAAAGTAAAGCAGAGCTCCAGGGGCCACAGGGTTGAAATGTCAGGAGTCCTGGGGGTCAGGACTGAGAGGGGAAGGGCTTGCATCTCTTGCCTGCAACACACTACAGCTCCGGCTCTCGCCTGTGCAGCCCTAGGAGCAACTGACCTACTTACACCCAACTTTTTAATGCCAAATGAAGGAAACAGGACATTCTTCCTGGAAAGAGCTGAACTTAATTTCTTCCACTCTTTTGGCAGCACCTGTTTCTGCACTTCTTTAAGACAAAACACACAGTCCTTTCCTATTTTCTGGATGCTGCCCAAGGCAGGAGAATGCTGTTTGCTGTAGGTGATGTCTCCACCCAGTTTCTACAAGAAGCGACACGTTTGCAAAGTCAAAAAGTCACTGGTCCTGAGGCGTCTCAAACCACCGAAAAACCATTTTAAAACAACTGTGATCCCTTTTCTCCCACCTGTGACCTTTGTCTGTCTTCAGTAACCCTTTATGCAAGAGCTTTGTTTCCAAACCACCCGGAGATGCTTGGAAGAGCATGGGGAAAATGCAAACTTGCCTCCGAAGGGGAGCAAGGTCCCAAAACCACCCAGCAGATTCAGACAGTTAAAGCACCGACAGGTTGGTGCATCATTTTCATTTAAATTCAGTGCCAGGGCTTGCTTTTTGAGAAACAGCCCAGTTTGTGTCATTGCTCCAGGTGGCCCCAGCATCAGCAGGCCAGACACGCTGCTGGACACCCAGCCGCCGGCTGCAGCAGAAGCTGGAGTGCAGCTGGTGGAAGGAATCCGCTCTCTAACCTGGCTTCCCCTGGACAGAGAGACGGAGCTGTGGGGAGAATTGGAAATGTGCAGCTCCCTTGTGGTCTCCTGGCCGTGAGGAGCGGTGGAGAGGCTCTGTAAGAGCAGCAGTTGCTCAAAGACAGGGCTGGGGAGGAAAACGTGTGAGCTCAAGAAGAGCTTGTGGTTATGAGTCAAGGTGTCACAAAGCAGCATGTGAGGTGACACTTCGACCAGTCTGAACTAAAGGCTTCCTGCCATCAAAATATCTCATTCAGGTCACACTCAAAGCAAACCGTGCTCGGCACAGCCACAGAGCAACACCTCACCTTCAACACTCGACGGAGATGTGCGACATGTTGCAGCAAGTCTGATGGTGCAACCCCTTCTGGTCTTGGTGCCACAGCACCTACAACACCACACCCACAACCATGCCCACACCTCTCCCCCAGACTGTGATACAGCAGTTTATTAGTATTTTTATGATCATTCTGGTCACCTCTCTCTACCCAAATCACTGCCTCAATGGGGAGTCTGGGATCAGCAGAGCTCTTCTCACCCCACCCTGCCACCACCCCGCTGCTGCTGAGCCCTGCCATGCCAGTGTCACGACGTCGGTGAGCTTTTCAGTGCCGGGATAATCTCATTTTTGACAGCTTTAACTGTTAACCCAGTTGGTAACTAGTGTTTACCCAGTATATTGAGTCCTCAATTGTGCATACCTGGGTGTGCCCTGCATTAATAGAGGGAGGAGAGTTTACACTAGAATTTGGAAGTTGATTTAAAAATCCTGCTTGCCTGATGTACAAGTCCAGGGTATGAGTTTATGAGCAAGGCAGAGAGGGTTTGAGCCCGGTGAGGGCTGCATTGCAACCATCACCTCTGAAAAGAGAGATACCCAACTGACCCAGCTGAGAGGAGATAGCGCTGAGGGGAACAGGGCAGGGAGTAAACCTAATTACGTGCCTATTAGGTTGCCGAGAGCTGGAGGGACAGAGGATGCTGTAAGGTGAACACATTAGCATGAGATAACATCACTCATTCTGGCAGCCCCAGAAAGGAGAGAGCCTGCAGCCAGAAGTAGCCATGGCCAAACAACTAAACACCCTGCAAATTCCCTGTGAAATAAAGACGAGGTTAGGGAGAAGATGGTTTGATCTAACTCAAGGACAAAGACAGGCCTTCGGGACGGCAAAGGCCAGAAACTGAAGTGCCCAGCTTCTGTTAGGAAGAACAGACAAAAAAATCCAGCTGGTCCATCAGAGACGCACAGGTTCGTAACACCCCGGACAGAGGTCTCGTCCCCATCGGGGCCTTGTCTTTGACATGCGATCGCCAGGAGCGGAGGGAGAGGGATGGTGGGGAGAAAGCTGTGACGGGATGCACGCCTGGGGACGGACTGGGAACACCATCACTGCAGGGATGTGTCCTGGTTTGAGCGACACAGGATTAATTTCTCTTTCAGTAATGTTACTTTTCAGTAAGGCCTCTTCTAACGCTTGGGAAAACTGCATTTTTTAGAAGACTCTAGTGTCTGAATTTGTGAAAATATTTCCTTTACAGCCAGCACTGGTGTGTGGGTTTCAAGGTCTCAGTGTTTCCGAGCTCCCCAGGTGTGGGGTGAGGAGGAGCGAGACCCGGGCACTTGACCCAAGCTGCCAACAGGGTTAGTTCATACCATGAACGGCACAGTCAATATAAATCAGAAAGTTTGCTGAGGAGTTCTCTCTCCTCTATGATGTCTGCGATCCTGAGAACTCCTTGCCCCGGTGCCGGAGCCCTGAGCCCTTCCCTTGCTCCCAAAGCTGCAGCGCTCGCAGTGCCGTATTTGCCATCCACTGCTGGGAATGCACAGCTTCCCACGGGTAGAATGGGCTGAGTATAATACTCATTTATTTTATATTGGTATCGGGATCAATAATGGTTCTTTAGTACTATTCATGTAAATTGTTTAGTGTTATTCTATTAGATCTGTTTATATGTCAACCCTTGGGTTTCCTTGTTTTTCCTGATTCCCCTTCTCAGGTGGAGAGTGGTCATCAGGTGATAGAATAATTCTCTAAACGACAATAAATTGTTGTGGGTCCTTCAAACCACAGCAGGGTGGGAGGAAGGCTGTGAGTGAGGGTCCAAAGCAGTGACCGCTCTGCCTTGTAACAGAGAAAACAAACACACCAAAGAGTTGAAGCGAGAGAAAGCTGCCGGGAGTTTCTACCGAGCGTCCAGCACTGCCACCACCGCAACGGGCTAAAGCCCAGCAAGGTGGCCTCAAAGCCAGCGGCTGCATTGCGAGGTTGTATTCAGGCACGCGTGTGCTGGGGCACAGGCAAACAACCCACACAGGCAAGAAGAAAAGAAACGTCAGCTTAACAACAGAGCAACCTTCAACACCTCCCTTTGCTGAGCTCCTTTGGTTCTGGGGTGTAAAAGGAGAAGCCTCAAATGCATGCGAGTCCGTATTTCTGTATATACAAATATTGCCAAAGAACTCTGGTGAGAGCTAGGAAAGTTAGCCAGCACACGATGGCAGGAACACGCCGCAGCTAAACAACCTGAATAGAAGTGATATGATTTACTGAGAAAACTAAGCTAGATGTTCCTCCAAAAGCCGCAGATCTTGCTCCTGAGGTTTCTGCGCAATAAATCCCAGTAGCAACAGGATTTACATGTTGAGATGAGGAGAGGTAAAGCGGGGTTAAGAAAAAGATAATACAGATGCTACTTCACCAGCCCCAGCTAATTTTCATGCAATTTGGTTTTAGATAAAGAGCCTTCCATAGGTTTTTGTATGAGAACAGTAACACAGGCTATTCAAAAGGGCTGTAATACACCGCTCTGGTGGCTAAAGCCACCCGCTTTTTGAACACACATCCTCCAGGAGCTCAGCAGGGAGCGGGGATGTGCATTCAGCAGCTCTGCTGCCAGACCCAGTCTCTTCCCTGAGACCCTTCTCAGCTCCATCTTTGCGGCTGATGATTTAGATTTAGATTTGGGACAAAATGCTTTAGCGTGAAGCCCTTACTTGCTAAAGGCATTTTGTACTATCAGTGGATTATGCTGAGAACCAAGCAGGAGAAGACAAATTTATTCTGTATTGTGGCTACTTCAGGGAGTTAGTGAACACTGAACCCCACACAGATTTGGCAAATCTTCCCTTTTTCAACAAGATGCTTGAACTTGCCCTTATCTTAAGGGACAAGATTAAGGCTTTGTTAAAGCTGAGCATATGCTCAAGTGCTTCACTGAAAACAGATGAGCTGAAAAATATCTTAAAGTGCTTAACAGAACTGCAGGAACCATGGATGGGTGTTTTCACAGCCTCATAAACTAAATAGCAGAAAAAAAAAAACCAGAAAAACAAAACAAAGGAAATCCACTTCAGCTGAGATAAACTGAACCTGGGCACATGTACTTACCCCAAAAAGCAAATACAGCCATCTCACAGGCTAAAACGAGCTCCTCCTTCCCAAGAGTGACAAGTATTTGTGAAACAGGAATGTGAGCTGCTGTTTCTTTTACTACAATGATGAAATTAAGTTCTTTTTGAAAAGTTTATAAAAAGCTAAGTGAGCAGGACAATGCCAGCCCCTTACAAGAAACCTCTGACATTTTACAAGGCATGCGAAGAGGGAGGTGTAACCTCTCTGAGCACAGCTCTGGCAACCTCTGTCCCGCGCGTCCTTGTGCTCTCGATTCCCCATCATGAGCAGCCTGGCTCCAAACCACCGCCTGCCCCTCGCTGCACTTCCCTGGCACAACCACAGAGGAAACTTTTGTGTAAATCTCCGCAAGATCTGAAATGCAAGTCAAGTTGCTTGAATTAGGTTGTAAAGCAGCATCCTCCCAGGGCCCAGCGCTCCAGCCAGCTATTGTGCTGCCTTCATTGAAACAAGCAGGTGAATTTTCCAGACTTGCCTGAAATCAATGGAGAAACCTACAAAACATGAGAGGTGAGCCCCGTCAACCCATGGGACAGCAGCCCAATCTTTTTGCGAGCCAAAGAACGGACTCCTTTACTGCTCCTATGCAGCCTCAGCACAAAAACAAGCCCTTCTGGCCTTTCTGCTCACATGTATATGAGCGATGTGGAAACCAGACAAGCATAACTCAAAATGGAGCTGCTGTTGGATGGCTTCCCTGTGGCTTTTGCAGAGCACGGGCTCCTTTTAGCTTTTCCCATCAGACAGACTTTGCCCTGTGCCCGGGACAAGCCTTCCCCCCTTCCCAGTGATGGAGAGGCTCCCCCTCTCCCTGTCCCCAGCCACCCCCCAGCTCTCCGAAAACCAGAATGCAGGATTTTGTTGCATGACTATAAATGGTGAATCGCATAGGCCAGGAAGGATTATTTATTTATTCGTTCATTCCTCAGTGCACGCAAAGCCAAATTCTGCCTTGTCTCCTGGGACAGCATGCAAGAGCTAAGGGCTGCGGACCGGTCACTGGGGTGAAGTCCCCAGGTATTGTCATGTGGGTCGTTTTATTGTGCAAATTAACCTTCCTGAAGCTACAAACGAGGAACGCATTTGGGACAGAGGGTTTACCATTGCACAGCAGCATTCTGAAAGAATGCCCACCTGTCCCTTCTCAACAAAAAATACTAATAATGAGACCTCAGGTGCCTGCCAAATCTTTACGGATCATGTTCTAAAGTGCCATTCGGAGAGGTCCCTCTTATCTCCCATTTCAAGCACCCTTCTCAGCTTTTCAGCTGTTGTAACCAAGGATAACACCTGAATGGTCCCAAGCACTCTGATCTGTTCTTGGAAAGCGTGGCTTTCCAATGGTAACGGCTTCAAACTGGAAGAAGGCAGATTCAGATCAGATATTAGGAAGAAATTTTTCACTCTGAGGGTGGTGAACCCCTGGGGCAGGTTGCCCCGAGAAGCTGTGGCTGCCCCATCCCTGGAGGTGTTCAAGGCCCGGTTGGACGGGGCTTGGGGCAACCTGGGCTGGGGGAAGGTGTCCCTGCCCAGGGCAGGGGGAAACTCGATGATCTTCAAGGTTCCTTCCAACCTAAACCATTCTATGATTCTATGAAAAGAACACTTTCTTTTGACCATCTATTAATATACATGAAAGTCCTTTCACAAGATACAAACTCCAGAAGCTGCCAGATGCATTTCACAAATTGTCTGCTCTTAAAAGCTAATACAGGTAGGGGAGTCCTGCCTCCAAGCCTGCGGCAGGAGGTGGTCGGTGCACCGGGCTGAGCTGGAGCAGGGAGCAGCAGCAGCCCACACCTAGACCTCCTTTGCTTGTGCACACTCCTCACACCAACGGTGCAGGGGCAAAAGTAATTGCAGTCAGAGAAATAAAAGCACAGGTTTTAAAAGCTGAGGGACAGATGTTTTGAGGGTGGAAATCAGCATCAGTCCAGTGGCTTCAGCAGAGTCAGTGCAGCTCACCCATTTGAGGACCTGGCTGGACATTTATCCCATCCAGCTGCCACAGGCAACTGTAAATTAAATTTCAACAAAGCCCACCGGGCACAGGCTTTGTGCACAAGAGGTAAGGGCATTTAAGGTGCAGATGAAAACCCCAAACCTGCATGGGGGTTCTTTCATATTTTTCTCACATCGTGACTCCAGCTGGGTATGCACCAACTTCATGCTAATGGGAATAAACAAAAAGCAGTCTGCCAGTTAAATTGCCAGTGTCCCATTTAGTGCGCTCAAGCCGAAGGGCTCCAGCACTGGATTGAAGGAACCAGTACGGTTGCCAACCTCTCCGCACCTGAGCATCTGAGTGACCAACACAGAGGCCCCGAGCAGTGATCTGCAGATAACAGCTATCCTAAATCAGCTCCTCTTCTGGCACAGGGCATCTGGCAAAGGAGAACAGAGCCACTCTACCTGGCCCCCATGCGCCTAACACATTTTCAGGTCCCCCAAGCGCCTTTGATATTAAAGATTAAGCTGCACTCTTCTACCATCTATACTAAACAACTATCCGTGTGACACAGAGAGAGCCCATCAGGCCTCAGGGCTGTTCAGGGATCTGTTTCTGGTTTGCAGCTTTATTACATGCATTACATCTTGGTGGACATTTCTACAATCACGTTCAGGATCCCTCCTCTCTGTACACGCGTGCTCCTGCTGTGAAAGGCAGACAGGACCTCTGCCGCTCGCTGGGCGGTCAGGACTGATTCTCTGATATTCACTTCCAAAGTAATTGGAACAAAATAACTATAAGAAAGATTTCTTCCAGGGCTATGCAATTTTTCAAAGCCAGGAGTGTATGAATAGTCGAGCTGAAATTGAGCATGCAACAGTTTAAACCATCTGAAAGTTAGTTTTTTCCATATGGCATCAAAAGAAACTCGCTCTCCCTCTCCAATCTCGTCTCCTTTTGCAGGGGAATTTCTTGTCCAGGCGAAGCAAGCAACCCTGCTGTGGGCTGTGCACCATAGGAGCCGTGCACCGCCTGCCGCCACAGCCGAGCTGCTGGTCGCCCAGGGACTGAAATGTCACACAACGGGCCAAATCCTGCCTGCCACCGGCTGAAGCCAAGCTTACCTTGAGCCGCCGAGGACTGAAGAGTCAGGCCCAAGGTATGTATGGTACCTATGGCCGAGCAAAGAAGGGAAGGCAATTATTTTTTTTCTTTGAACATACACATAGAGCAGAAGACAAACCAGCAGGAAGAAACTCCACCTCCTTTCTTTTACTTGAAAATAGATCCATAAAATCCTGCTAAGTCTACTGGCTAATACAAGTGCTGGAGGGCAGCTTAAATACACTTCCCAAGGGCAGGGTATGTTATGAGCATTACAGTTAAAATTCACTAGGGTCTAAGTTTAAAAATCAAAACTACATGCATGTTCCCTCCTCCTTCACTGTGTGGCCACCCGCTCCTCCTCACCTCCTTCTGCTAACACGGGGAACCCAATTTTGGTAATGGTCCTAAAGAGAAGAGAAATAATGGTGAGTCAGGGATCAGATTTTCAAATGTGATGTGTCAACTCCAGCACAGTGGAGTCTCCTGGTGTACTAAACCTGCTGATCACGGGAGTTTCTACAGGTGGGAGTCAAGAAAAGGCATTTCTTCACATCCACTACATCAACGACCTCCAACAACTATGAGGTCTATTCAGGGTTTATAAAGAAAGAAAGAAAAAGCAGACGAAATGTCTCTAACCTTTGTACTACACCACAAAAAAAAGTAATATATATACGCAAAAATATATATATGCAAAAAAATAGATACACATATAAAAAGAAAAAATTTCAGACATCAAAAACTGCAAAAGAAGGTCTATGGTGATTTTTCATTGATAAATTTCCAATGCATTTTTCAGGTGAGATTAAGGCTGAACAGTTGAATGTGGGCGAAAGGCAGGGAGCAGCACTCACTCGGTCCCCACTGCCGGCTGGAAAACCAGGCCCCATGTTGGCATATGACAACGGTCACGGCACTTAACGCTGAAGCAAAAGAAAAGCAATGCACAGCTTTCTTTTTTTAAGGTTCAGCTGCTTTAAGGAGCTTGCTTTTTTTAAGGAACGGCTGCTCCAGCCCTGTTGGGAAATGGGACTTTGGGGAAACAGCCCTCCCCAGCCGGAGATGGGGAGCTGGGTTGGGCAGAGGAACTCGCTGTCTTTGATGCCATCTACTGGAAATGGCTCCACGACCTGGGACCTACTGCTCTGCTGGAGACCAAAAAATTACGGTTTGTTCCAATGAGGAGTTGGACGCTGCAAGCAGGATGCAGGCTCGGAAAGGCTGTCTGACGAAAGCGATGCTCCACAGGATCCACAGATGCGGCAGGAATTCCAATGGTGCAGCCGAGGTTTTCAGGAACGTGGTGTGCTGGTCCTGCGAGCCCACACACGTCCAGAAAAAACAGGCAGGAAGGCAGAGCCCAAGGAATGAGCACTCCCATGGGAAAGGAGGGCAAGGAAGAAGGAGTTCCTGGCTGTAAAGTTCAATCCACAGGAGATTATGGCCCTCCTAAGAGAAGAGAGGAGGGTCAGAGCAGCTGTTTAAGGGAGGAAAGGCTTCCTTCACTTCCAGCTATAGCCCAGTGCGGGCACTAGTCTCTGAAATCAGCCAAAACTGGGCTATTGTCCATGACTGACAAGAGAAGCCAGATTTGGATGGTATGTCTGAAATCCCTGGGATTTTCCCATGAGGATGGGCCAAACTTCATCAAGTCACTCCAGGGCGACGACGAGGTTTTCCTCCCCACCCATGTGCTTTTCAGTGCACCAGACAGGCTTATTATAGGAAAACCAACGCTGATTTATCTGCTTGTTTCACATTGCCATTCTTCTGATGCTGATGCTGTTTCCCCCCTAACATGCTGGTCAGATGCCACACTCCGCAACAGCCCCAGCACTGCCTGCATTACCCAAAGTACTGGAAGATGTTTTATACAAACACTCAAAACAACACTGGTTTTGAGTCCTGGCTATTTTAGGAAGGTGCTAAATACCGTATTTAATCTCCTGGGGGAATTATTTGGGGATTTTTGTGCCTTTTCTTTAAGAATACCAGCAGATAAGACCAAGACTGGCCCAGGGTTGCTTTTTTTCTGTCCCAGCAATTACGATTTGCAGCTAGGAACTCCCTGCCAAGTGTCCCAACTACATCGCAAGTTCTGGCTCTGGATGTGGAGCCAGCATTGACTTGGAAAGCAGGCACAGCAATCTCAGTATAAAGGACACTTCTCCCACACTGTCTTCTGAAACGAACTTGACAACATAGCGACAGCCACGTGGCTTTCTGGAGACAGTGGCCTGTCTTCTCCGTAAGAGCCTGGCCACTCCAGGGAGTATATATACCCTGCCCCGAGTTCTCCTGTGGTTTTACAGTCACATAGTGCTGTGCCTTTGGAAAGGTCCTCTCTCCTCTTGCTGTACAAAAGATCCAGAAAATAAAGAAAGAAAACGAACCAGCTACCCAGGGGAAGCAGTAAAAGTGATGACAAACAACAGCGGTTGGTATGCAAACTGCGAACTCAGAACAGATAAACCAAGAGAACAAACTTTTCTCAAATCTCCTGTAATTACACAAAAATCCCCTGCTATTTGCAAGGGCAGCAGGCTGAAAAAGACAGAAGAGAAGCCTAAGCTGCCAGCAGATCTTCCTATTTCCATGTTGCCTGTGTCTCCAGTCCAATAAATACACAGGCCAACCAGCTGGCCCCTGCATTACCATGCCAATAGGTTGTTCTTTATCGCTATTTGTTGCTTGTGCAGAGCTTGGACATACAGCAGAACCGAGAGTTTCCAAAGGGAGTAATAAACATGCCTGAGAAAGTCACTTATTTGGAAATAAAAACCCTTAAAACAACACGGATCATTAGGAACTCATTTGGGATTTGTTTAACTCCAAAACCAGGACTCGTCTCCACGGAGGACACCCATTGCCGGTGGGGGAGTCACTCCACAGGCTGCAGGGCAGCTCTCTGCTGCGTGCTGCCAAAGGGACATCGCATGGTACGGCGTCCCTGGGACCACCAGGACCCCCAGCATGTTCCTGCTCCTGCCCAGTCCCAGACTTTGGCAGGGACCCGCAGCGAGCAGGGCCGCAGAACAGCCCCATCACATGCAATTGCCTCTTCTTGCCCCCCAGCACAGAATGAAGCATAAGAAGAAAGCAAGGCAGACACATACATAAATAAATAAAACAAACCAGAGGTGGTCAATGCCCCATCCCTGGAAACATTCAAGGTGAGGTTGGACGGGGCTCTGAGCAACCTGGTCTGGCGTCCCTGCTCATTGCAGGGAGGTTGGACGAGATGGCCTTTAAAGGTCCCTTCTGACCCAAACCATTCTATGATTCTATGAATCTGGGGCAAAGAGACCGAGAAGCAAAAAAAATGAGGAAAATGAAAGGATAAGAAAAGACTGCGTGTGTCTGAGATGCAGTAAGGGGAGGGGTTGACTGAGTAAAAAAAAAACCACAAATTCAGTGTATTCTGTTCACGGGGCCACACGTGTCTCAGTTTAACAGGTTATGCTGCCTCCAGTGTTCCCTGGGCATCTGCCACAGAGATCTGGGCTGACTCTCCACACAAACGAATGGGATTGATTAAATTCTGTCACACTCTCAAGGATTTCTATAGGCATATTTCCTATACATTTGCAGCGCAGAGATCTGGCCAAATTCCCCGCAGAGTAATTGCTATAGAAAACTGTTGTTTTACTGCCTAGTCAATCTTCTAGGAGTTTCCTATAAAGATAGCAGCTCCTGGATTTACTTGGCAATCAGCCACTTTCCAGATGATGGCCACCTGGGATCAAGTCAGTTTGCTAACCGGCCGAGACGGCACTGGATAAGGATGCAGTTTGCGTTTGATCCAGTCCCAGTCAAATGCTGTATCACAGCCCTCACATCCAATACAGAAACACTTCGGCAAGACAGTAACATTCTCAGTTGCTTTTCGTTTCTTGCCCCCTCTTGCCATTTTAGTAGCTGGTCTTCTCAACGCCACCTGCCAGGCTGCCTCGGAGGAAAAGAGAAACGGCTGGTAATTGAGTTAGAGAGCACTGAAAAGGTCAGGTAGAAGTAGAAGGACGCTGCTAATTACTCTCGTCTATAGGTTGTTTCATGTCTCCGCTGTTCGCAGTGCCCTTGCAGAGGGCTGCGAGATGGGGTTTCTCTCCAGACACTCTCACAGGACCATGGATTTTTCCGTTCAGAAAATGCAGGCGCACGTGAGCTGGAAGAAGCACCACGGCTTTTCTATACATTTCTCCTTGAGCACTGCTCTCCTGGATAAAACCCACCTGGCCGTGTGTGTGGGTTTTGCTGGGAGCGTAGCGGGGAACTGGAGCACATGCTGGGCTGGTCTGGCACTGCACCTTCAGCCCCAGATCCCGCTCCACCTACAGAAGCCAGTTATGGTTTGGTTTGCTTTTCCCCCAAACCTCTCCCTACACCTTTCCCTCAAGCTTGCAATACGGTCTCATTCCTCAGACGAAGTCAGGAGGGCGAGTACAGCTCATTACAGAGGTACCGCAGGGTTACAGCATCCTGCTTAGGATTTTCCTGAGAAGGGATGCCTGCGAGATGTGCCCCCACCATCCGAAGGGGACTGCACCCGAACAGCTCAGCCATCAGCAGCAAGGAGGTCCCTGCTCTGCTTCAACCCGTGCAGCTGACGATCTGGGAAGGAGGGGAGAAAAAACACGCAGGTAGGAGCGATACCAGTGTCAGACAGGAGAATGAGGGAAGTTTTCAACTGCCCTGGTTTGCCCAGAGCTGCTCAAAGATGACTCCTGTCCCCCAGGACAAGGGTGTTATGATGTTGGGCACTGCCCAAGAGCGGGCAGCCAGCAGCACGCCGGCGTCGGGAGGCAGCTGGAGCTGCTGGCACCGGCGACGTGTTTGTGCGCACCCTCACCAAACCTGTCAGGAGGAGCACCCATGCTGGGGCCGGCACAGACATCTCCATTTAGACCCCCCAACAACCAGAATTTGAGCTGCTCACGACATCTCTGAGTTGAGCCTCCCAACGCAGAGCCACCCTGCACGACAGCGCCGTGACCCATGGCCAGGCAGGGACGGGTGCTGGGATGATACTGGGGAGCCGAGTCGCAGGAACCGGAAGCAGCGAAGCTGTTTATCCATTCCCATCAGATGCATTCACTCCTTTTGATCCAGGAAGCATCTGTCTGGATGAAACGACGCTACGCTCTGCATTATTATTCAGCGTGGGTAAGTTTTAAACGTTTATATGGCAAACTCCACTGCTTCCTCTTAATTGTCTTTTTCTTTTGGTAACAGGCTGTGCTTTGGCAGGGACAAAGCCCTTGAGAATGGCCATATTAGTACACAAGTGTGTGGGAGGAGGGTGCCAGAAGAAGCAATTTTGAGCTAAATAATGTACACTGCAGCTGGAACGGTGGGTCCAAGGCACTGACGGAAAGGAAGGAGATTACTCTGCCCCACCCCCCGCAACCATCCTATTTAATATCTCCTGTAATGCGCTTCCCAAAACTTTACAAGAGCCTCTTAGAGCAACTTATGAGAAACCGTGTGTTTACGCGATGTGAAAACACTCTCCCGAGATGCGGTGCAGAGAATATTGCCACAGCTTTTTTTGTCGCTGAAAGCAATCCCAGATTGGGATTTCAAAAACCTCTCTGCCTCTTGTGACTGGGCTGTGCAATGTTTTAAAAGTAATAAAAAAACCAGGACGAAAGCGATACATCTGGGAGTTGTAAGACCTTTTTCAGCTCTTTGGGAGCTATGTGAAAAGCTCCCACCAGCTTCTGCCACACGCGTTTCTCCAGCCCGACGAGGCTGCCACGTACGGATGGCGTGCTCCCTCATCCACAGCCGCACCAGAGCTGCTGCAAAGCTGGCAGCACCAGCCAGAAGCCACTCCTAAACCTGCCTCTCACTGCCAGAAAACGGGCTTCTATAATTTTTGCCTGCGCTGCAGCAGGAAACTGGTGAGATACAAAGACCTCAGGAAGTCGCTTTGATTTCCTAACACCTGGAGCAGCTGTCAGCCTTCAGGTTCAACGAGCTGCGTACAAAAGGGTTGAATGTGGAGCAGAGCTGGCACTAAGGGTACTAGCTCTCTTCAGGACACGTGGTGGGGAGTACATTTTGTGTTGCTGTCCCATCATTTTCCGAAGAACATGCAAAGATTCCTTCCTTTGCTTTGCTCGGGCCAACCATTTTGCAGCTCCCAGGCTAAAAAGCACTGACGTTCTCTAATAAACCATAAGTCCCAAACCATTCAACACCTTACCCAAACTCTTCAGGACTTGGATGTATGCAAAAATGTAACTCAGCCACCACGGTGATGGGCAGGCAGGGACAGCAGCACGGGAGCTGGGAGCACCGGACTGTAAAGACACGACTTCAGCAATCGGAGCACTGAGCTTTCCTGATACACCCCCAAACACACCATCAAACCCTCTTCCCCTCCCGCCTCCCCAGTTAGCCGACCCGTCTGGAGCTTGTGGCCTCGCTGGTGACAACGCAGCAGTGCCGCAGCCCTCCTTGCACATTCATATAGGAAGGCGCAGCAGGCGAGAGCCGCCACGCCAGTTCAGACAGGCAGCCTGAGCTCATTGTGCACTCCGCTTTCAACAGTGGCCAGTTTCTGACAGCGGTTTAGGAAAACGTAGGAGATTTTGTATGAGAATTTGTGCCCTGAAGGAAAATTGCCTTTTAAATTTTATTAGTGAGAATTTGGCTCACATCCGGAAGCACAAAGGCTTACAGCGCTACCAAACCCCTTGGACTCAAACCTTGAGTCGGAAGGAGTCAAAGGAAATTTTCCTTCTGCCTTCTTTGGACCAACATTTTCATCTTTCAGGGTTTGTTGTTTGGGTTTTGTGTGTGCTTATAACAACCCTAAAATCCCACAGTGCTTTAGAGTCGAACGGGAAATCACGGCTATGTGTTTCAAATCCTGCAAGGTATGCCGGACTGGAAAGGACAGTTACTTTTGTGGTAAGAAAAGAGTAAATACTCAGCCAAAAGGCAGCACAGCTCATAAACCCACAAATGCAGACAGGCCTAGCAATTATGAACTTGCTACAAAAAAGACCAGCAACAATTATGAAACCCCAGCCCAGGCATTTTCCCCTAATATTAAACAAAGGCAGCAAAAGAGCTTCCAGGCCCATAGCTCTGCTCCTTTGCCTGCCTTCATTTTCATGGGTTCTGGATAACCTCTTCTCTTTTTTAAACAAACCCTGTATTGTCCCAGAGGGATTTTCCTTCTTGTGCTGCTATTTCAGCTTCCAGCAGAGGTTTTCAGTGTTGATAAGGATTCTTTAGGATGGACAGCTGATGACCATGGCTCGTCACAGGGAAACTGCAGTCAGCTCTCCAATTCAAACATGCTCTTGCTACTACAACCTCAGCTGCCCGAGGAATTTCTGAATATATATTGCCTCTCCTCACGTGCAGAAAAAAAACCCCAAAGATATGATGGAAAAATCTAAAATAGGCAGTTCCTGAAGAGGGAAGCGAAGGAGCTTTGTTCCCTTCCCAACAGCACCGACAGCTAAAGCTGCCAAGGAAGGGCAGGTACTCCTCGCCCGCAAAACAAGTGGAAGAAGAGCGTTCCGACAGACTCCGGCTGATTTTTGGCCTGTGCCTGCCTGCGCTCCCGTCTGCATTCCCGGTTCCCATGGCCGCCGAGCGGTGACAGTGAAAATAACCAGAGCAGCCCACGGGCCGAGCAGATGAACTCCTAACTATTTAGATTGCTAAACTGCACCTCCATAAATCTAGCCGATCCTCTGCTGCAGGAAAGGGTCCGAGGAGTTAAATAAATAGATAGTAAATTTCAGAGGATTCGGTATTAGGATTGTCGTTACTTTTCCATTCCAAGAAGACTAATCTTGGTTATAATTATCCCAGCTACATCCAGTCTTTTCAATAGCTTGTACACTGACAAATGAAGCGTTTGCTCTCACAAATGCCTCTCCTTTCCCTGATGTACGCAATGTGTTCCAGATGGATGAAGAACCCATTTTTTTCTTTCACACTTGCTAAGCTATTTCCAGGCACCCAGTGGGCCAGAGCACCAGCAGGTGTAAATCAGCAGAGTTCTGCTGATTTACTCCACTCCTTACAGGTGAGAATCCGGCCCTCTATTCCTAAACTTAAAATAACGTATTGCACATAGGTGATCTTCCCTGAGCAATAGCCCATAAAGGAGCGCGGTAAGAAAAAACCCCACCAGACAAACACAAAAGATGGTAATTGCGAAATCACTTAGGGCAGGCACCGCAGCCTGCCAGCGCCTGGAAAAGCCACTTTAATTAGGCCGATTTAAATGCAGACAGGTTTGTTGGGGTTTGGGGTTTTTTTTTTGTTTTTTTTTTCTTTCAACTAAGGTCTTTGTACCTGCTTTGTACCAACAGGAGTTGGCCTCGGAGTCCTCCTCAGCCAAAACCTGTCCCTTTTGCTCCACTAACGAGAGCCAGGTCAGAGGGAAGAGCATCCTCAGCAGAGCCGTGTGAGCCAGCCCAAAGGAGACCGGCACCTCCGACGCCTGATGAAGGGAGACAGGGATGCTTTTGAGATGAAAAAGGTCAGTGCCGCCCTACAGAGAGGCATATTCTCCCTCTGCCCAGCCGTGCTGTTCCTCCATGACGCCCAGGCTTTCCTCTGGGCACTGTGATTTTCCCAGCACCTGCCCGGGGCCAGCTGGGAGCCCATCTGCAGCAGGGCTGAGCCCGTACATATGCCCCCGCAGCGGCTGCGAGCAGCGATTCCAACATACGTTTACATGTAATGCTCAAGTACTTTCAAACTAAGCATGTGAGCAATTGACGCTGTGGCCAGCGTTAGTTTTAACCTCTGTGCCTCTTCGTGCACAGCTAAGGCAAGATCTCAAGGCTCCGCTCTGGAAATAAATGCATTGGTGTTTGTATTTAACTGTCAGAAAGACACAGTAGAAAAACCCACATGGAAACCAGTGACTGGCAAGGGGAAAAAGTTGCTCTTTAAATCCTGGCACATTCGAGACCATGTCTGCTCTCTGCAATAGGGAAATGATTCGGCACGGGCAGGGGGACGTGAGCGTTTCAGTAGGGACTGCTCCTCAGAGCGAATGCAAAATATAGTTGAATTCGTGCTGTAATGATCTTTTAACACGTAGTATTTTTATCTGAATGTTATTTGACAATTCGTGCTACGGGCAGCAGTGCTGGTCATCACCGTGTGTTCGCCAGCGCCTCTGGCCACCATCTCACAGCTCCCGAGCCCACTCTCTCTTCCCAACTAAGTCCTCTGCATCCATCTCCAACTCTGCGTGTGAAACTACGGGATGACTATCTAGGGATGTGTTTTCAAAGAGACACAGCTTTAAAAGCTTGTGTGCATAAAAATACAGCTTTGTACAAAACTACTGTGTCATGAAGTTCATGGACTGTTGAGAGCTGGGTGATCAGTCATGCCAAAAACTGCAGGAAGGGACTTTTCAAAGCAAAAGTCCACTTGCCTTGGTAAAAGCCAACTCTCCACCTCTCCACATAGTTTAAAGATAACAGGGAAGTCGAGCGTTTGCTAGAACATCTCAACCAGTGAAGAAAAATAAATAGCTCCGCCTGCAAGAATAAAAGCCAGCTCTTCTAGCATGTGTCCCGCTTTCATTGATGTCAGCTCCATTAACGTCCCGTGAAACGACGGGTCTGTAACGGAGCAGCTGACCTACAGCGGGACTGGCATTCACCGCTGGCGTACACCAGATTTATTTCAGAGGTCCCCGCCTTTCACATGGTTACTCCAGTTAGGCTGGACTTAATAAATAAGTATCGGGGATCAAAACCTAAAAAGTTTCACAGTCTAGCTGCAAATAGAGATTTTTCTCTCAGTCAAAGTGGCTTCAAGCTTTCGCACAAAAAATAGGTAAAACACGGAAAAACAGTCCAAGCCCTTCTCTGGGGCATATACTTAACCCTAGTATGGGAAGTCAGTTCCTGACCCTACCTGGGCTACCATCTGCCTTCCGTGGCTCCGTCGATGCCAATGAAACACCTTTGCAACCACAGCCTGGTCATTTCCTAGCAGACAACCAGAAATATCCTCACGCTTAGTCAGACAAATCCTACCCAAAGGCTGCTGCAGTGAAAAGCAGCTCGTCTGCGCCTGGTGCCGTGGCAGATGTCTATGAACTGGCTCATCTGCAGGAAGAGCTTCACTGCTGCGATGATGTAACAGCATGAAAACCCCAAGAAGGGCAGACATGCCCGAACACTTTTCTCAGTCTGCAACCAAATCAATTGGTTTCATATTAGATTAGACATTGATATGGTAAAATTCTTCCCTTCTTTTCGTCATTGTTGGTTAAAAATGCTCAGCAGTATGCACGAAACCAGCTCTTGACATAGTGTTTACAGAGCAACAGCAGTTTTTTCAGCTTCATTTGGGACTCGGAGACCAAACACTGCCCACGGTTGTGCTTTAGGCATCTTTGCTATAACAGCATTATAAATATGTAATGAGAATTTAAAAGGCAGAAGGGAAACAGATGATGGAGACACCCCATCTACATATCACACTTCGCTCTCACCATCTGAAAAGAGCTACAAACTCCAGTGTGCACTCATCAACACCGAGGTAAAGGTGTCCTCATTAAAGGATGAGCACAGGAGTCGCCTGGCAGCATCCAGAAGGAAAAAGACATCAAGTTTCAGAGGAAAACTGCCTACTGCATTTTTTACACACTACCATATTTAAAGAAGACAAAGAAGCTTAGCACAGAAATATGAGGAACTTGGTTCAAGCAATTTGGATTTAGAACAACAATAGCAAGGTCATCCATGCTACTTGAGCCCAGATTTGAATCAGATCCCTGAAGGTTAGCCTGGGCAAAGCTGCTTTCAAATATCAGAGAGCTGAAACCAAGGGAGGCCATTCAGTACCTGGCCATTTCAGATGTTTCCATGGCCACCATGAGCAGTTATCCACACACTTGCAAGTCAAAATCACGCAGACTCAAACCACAGCCGTGATTAGTATCACCAGGTATCACTGGGTAGGCTGATGGTCAGAACCTTGACTGTAGCTCAATACCTTTTAGCACACCTAAAAGGAAACAAAACTGTCAAATTTACGGGACAGGCTCTGCCTGAATGGGACCTTTTTTGCTCCTGTTGTCTCCCCTTGAGTTATAGACAGACAACACTCCCAAAATCCTTTTCCAACATGCAGCTCCATTCCTGCCCTTCCATCTTCAGGTCTTTTCTTTCCATTCTATCAGTTGACACATGCGTTTAGCACTCCTGCACCAAAAGCAACGCATTTGGAAGCTTTTCCAACTTCCCCTCCAGATGATGTCACCCTGGGCAGGCGCCAGGATGGGTTACGAGTGAAAATCCTTCAGTTCAGGGTCAGACATCCTCCTATTTTTAGGCCTGATTTCAGTGTCATGCAGCCAACAGCCGAGCTGAACAGTTCACGTTATTCAACCGCAAACGCCTGCCGGGGTTTGAACAAAGCTTGGCTTTGTGGCAGGTGAAGGGGCTCTGCAGCACAGGAGCCCCTTTTAAAGGCAGGAGGCAGCTGCTTTGCTCAGCACGGAGCTCCAGCAGTTCACACCAAGATGAAAACCACTTCGAGCTCCCTCCCACCCTCCACAAACGGCAACTGTAAATCCAAACCCAGGGTCTGAATTTGATCTGGCACTGCAGAACACTGCTGGCTGCGTCCTTCCCCACGCAGCCCTCTGGAAATTTGCACGGTGAGAAATGTGTCCCTTCCAGTACAAACTGGGAACTGGTAGTGTCCCAGGAGATGGGGAATGGGATGAGGAAGAAGGACCCTGTGGTTGCAGGATGGTGAGACACTGGCACAGGTTGCCCTGAGAAGCTGTGGCTGCCCCATCCCTGGAGGTGTTCAAGGCCAGGTTGGACGGGGCTTGGAGCAACCTGGGCTGGTGGGAGGTGGCCCTGCCCAGGGCAGGGGGGTGGAACTCAGTGATCTGTAAGGTTCCTTCCAACTCAAATCATTCTATGACTCTATGAAATTCTCGTCAGTGGCAAAATAACTCTTTGCGTTAATTCCCCTATTTGCAACACACTGATCAGCCAATGCCTACATTGTGCTTTGGTCATTTAAGCAAATGATGTGTTGCTGGGGGTAGAGCTGGTCCCCACCAAGCGCAGCCTGGGCGGGAGGCAGAGGAAGGCTCCCCAAAGCACATCCAGCCACCGTGCCCCAGCCAGCTGTCCTTACAAGCAATGCAGAGCAAGAGATGCTTCTGCCACATGATCCACTGGACCTGCTTAAGGACCTACAGGTGCCCAGCTCTCTCTGCAAAGGCAACCTGGGGGACCAACTTGGGTGTTTGCTCTGCTGCTGTTGGAAACGCGGCAGGGTGACTCACAGCCCTTCTTTCTGCAGGAACGGAGCCACCATCTGCAGCACCACAGCGCCGTCCTCTGCACGGCCGAGCTTCCCACCAAGGGACAGACTGCACGACTCCACTCATGCAGACTGGCAGCAGTTACAAGGAGTTGGGAGTGAGTGGAAGCTTGGAAGGGCAAACCTGACACCCTCTCATCCTCGTACAGCTCAGAGGGCACTCAGAGCACGACTGGGAACGGAAAAGCAACCAGAGCTGTGAAACGAAAGCACCCACTGGCATAAGCAACATGCAAGAAGTGTGGCCAAGATCACCCTCCGAAATGACTGGAGTCAGTCCCTGAAGGCTCCACAGAAATTATATTCACACGGGAATGGGCCTACGGACCGGGAGCCGCGTTTAGCAGAGTGTTAGACCCAGCTGATCACGGGGACCCATTTTAGATGCAGTCAGAAGAGAAGGCAGAAGCTTTTGAGACGAGCTGCAGGTCAATAGGAAGAGCGACGGCGTGTGCAGTGGCTGCAGCTGGCGACCAGCCGGGGCTCCCCGGCCCTGCTCCCCACCGCCCCGAGACCCATCACTGTTTTTTGGGAGGCCGATGGCTCAAGTTTGAAGAGCCAACACAGGACGCAGACCCCATGCAACAGCACCGGCCCCATGTGCTGAATGGGCTCATCTTCTGGCAACCTGTGAGCGTGCAGTGCTGAGGTGTAACCGTACACGCTGTTGACAATGACTGAAAACCACAAACAAGTAAGAATTGTAATTGTTTCAGGGCAAAGTGTGAACATGATTCACATCTCAGCGCCAGCTGTCTTCATCCCCAGCAAAGAGCACTAACCGGGACTGGCGGGGGAGTGCAGCTCTTCACCCAAACCCCTTTTCTCACATTATGCCCTTTCTCCTGCTGCAGTACATCAGCACTCACGGATGGACCCATTGGAGTTTCCCAGTGCTTGTAGAAGACCTAAAGCTGGCATTGCCGGGTGCTTTATTTTTAACACCATGCGAGTCACATCATGCCTCCTGAAGGGGACAAAAACCAACCACCATCCCAAGCCCAGCAGTAGCAGCCGGAGGGACAGCAGTGACAGAATAACAGAATCACAGAATGGTCAGGGTTGGAAGGGACCTCTGGAGATCATCTAGAGATCTGCAGAGATCACTGCCCTGCCAAAGCAGGATCACCTACAACAGGTTGGACAGGAATGCATCCAGGTGGGTTCCGAATGCCCCCAGAGAAGGAGACTCCACAACCCATCTGGGGACCCTGTGCCAGTGCTCTGCCACCCTCAAAGTAAAGAAGCTTTCCCTTATGTTGAGATAGAATTTCCTGTGTTCCAGTTTGTGCCCGCTGCCCCTTGTCCTGTGGCTGGGCACCACTGAAAAGAGTCTGGCCTCAAACTCTTGACACCCGCCCTTTAGATATTGATAAGCATTGATAAGATCCCCTCTCAGTCTCTTCTCCATGCTAAACAGCCCCAGGGCTCTCAGCCTTTCCTCATCAGAGAAGTTCTCATGTCTTGTGGCTTGGCTTGAGCAGGCTCCAGCCCTGCTCTCACGCACCTCAACAACCACCCATCTCTGTCATCTCTGCAGCTGCAAGAGAAGCCACATGCCTGCAACAGGCCCTCAGCGTGGCTCGGGGACCGGTGGCAATGGCTGGTGGTCCTCTGAGCATGCCAAACCTCTGAGCACCTGCCTCCTCGACAACTGCAGGGCCGTGCACCCCAACATTCGGCCATATGAACAAAGGGTCCCTCAAGAGCAGAAAACACACTGGGGACTAGCCAGCCACTCCGGGTTTGTCGGTTAAACGCACTCTTAGAGGAAAAGAACGAATGTCACTAGGTAAGGCTGGTGGTGACCCTCCAGCATCCATGGGCCATGCATTCCAAGGATGAATACTTGGATGTTTTGTGCTTGCAGGGTGCTGGCACAAGGTACTGCTCCAGCACCACCGCTCCCGAGCATGTTTACAGTGCGAGCAAGAGCTCAAGCCAGAAGATTAAATTTCAGATACTGAACCATTTGCTCCGAGGGAGTTACATCAACAGCTGACTTGGCCTGCCTCTCTCTTGTTTGCTTCTCTCTCCCTTTGAAAACAACGCTCTGCTTTGGTTTCATCAATCAGAGCAGTCATCCCTTGTGCCGTGCTGCCCATGCTGCTGGCTGAGAGGACTCCAAGCACCAAGTGAGCTGGGATGACATTTAAGTACAGGAAAAAAATACGCAAAGAAGAGGAACCTGCATTTTTAAAAAAGGAAACCTCTAGTGAAACCACAGTTGTGCAGCTGTCCCAGCTCTGCCATTTCTGCAGCACATTTCAACACGCTCATCAGCATTTTTACAGAAATAAAGTAGTTAGCAATGGGTATGGTATTCATCATCGCTGTCAAATGTTGAACAAGCTAATACAGCTCTGCATTCTGCAAGTGACAAGTGTTGAGAAACACCGCTGCGCTCGGCCAGCTCCCAGGACCACTTCACTGTGGAATTCTTCTACTGCAGCCTTACGCTGGGCTGAGAAAAGGCCCCTAAAGATAAAAATAACCAAGGAGCTGCTCCCCGTCCCACCTTGTAGACTGCTTGGGCTGGTTCCAGGGAGGGAGGCTGGGGGTCTAGCAGGAGCTAGAGGTGGCCCTGCCCGACCAGGAACCTGCGGGTCCCCTCGGACAGACAGCTCAGGTGTCTGCATTGACGGCGGGTGCTGTGCAGGAGGTAAACGCACTCCAGGGAAACCCTGGAAAGCCCCTGAGCTGCCTCCTTTCAGGCAGTCCAGCCACCACCACCTCAGGTCACGAATGATGTATCTGTGGGGAGGAGAGAAACACAGATGGACATGCAGCTGCCAAGGGCTCTGGTGGTACTCATGCAGATGCACATGGCCGTGTCTGGCAGAGGAAGGCTGCCACCCCAGGCGGGCATGTGCTACCAAGGCATCGAGGCACCAGAGCAAAAGAGAATAAAAACAACATGGCCATTAGTTTTGGATGCTTGTCAGAGAGGGACTGGAAGTGGTTTAGTCCCACACATCAAGTCCACCTGAGCCACACGCCCTCCCAGGTCCCACCGCCTCTTGCAGTAGCCCATACTGGTACCACCTCCTCCTTCAGCCCTTTACTTATCAGCTTCAGGAGAGGACAAATAGAAACTTCTACGGCAGCTGTCTCTGCTGCTGCACACGTTGTGTGGATGTGAAGCAAGAGGGGAAGGAAAACTGCAGCACAAGCTGATGCGGTCACTGCTATCTCAATTTGCAAAATGCAAATTGCTTCCTTTCCAAAGTGTTTGAGATGTGCCAGCTGATGAGAGTAGGACTGCTATGGAAAAGTCAGTCGTTGGACAGGTAGAGAGCAGAACTGGCAAGACTGCTGGGTAATATTGCATTTCCTCACTGACAGGACACATTCCTCCCTTATTTTTCCTTGCCCCTACTCTCATCACAGACCGATCTCTTTTCTGATACTCAGACTAATTTTTTCAGAACAGCATATGAGCATACACACAGCACCCACCACAGCTATGTCCAGAGCACACTCTGCCTCCTCAAGGTTTAGTATGGTACCAACAAATAAATTAGCCTGCTAATAAAAAAAAAACCAAACCAACAAACTTCCATGTCTTTTTTAGACTGAAGATAATGAAATTTACACATTAGCTACAACACAGCAGAACTCTCTGTTCCCCATTGTTCCTTTCAAGTGTGTGTTCGATCAGGTCTAATCTGCATTAAGAATAGAATAGAATAGAACAGAATAGAATAGAATAGTTCTGTTAGAAGGGACCTACAACAATCATCTAGTCCAACTGTTATTTCTAATATAAAACAGTAACTTCACTGGAAAGTAAATACTTGGCTATGTTCAGTTAAGGAAACAGAAATACTCAAGACACACAAAAGATGATGCTTTAGAGTCAGAGGGTAAAATCTTCTGCTTCCCAAATTCACCACTTATAGTTCAACAATAATGTATTTCCAATGCAATTCGTTATTTTGCATTGTAATTGGCTATACCCTACGCTGAAAAGTGGATGTTTGGATAACAACAGCATACTACAGCAGCAAGAACTTAAACATTCTCATAGGCCACTCATTCCTAAAGCACCAGATACTAATACTGTGTCTGGACATTTGAATGTACCGGGAAAATTTAAGGCTGTCGCCAGATGAGTATGTGTATGCTAAGGCACTGCAGTATTTACTCTGAACTTCCTCTGCAAAGCTGAGTCAAAGATTTCAGTAACCAAATTGTGGTCAAGAAATTGATAAACACATGTGAAGATCCTCACATGGACAGAGCACACTGCGATTTGAATGTACAATAAATGGTGAATAAGACTATGCCTTTGGATTGACTGCAATCAGCTATCATGCTAAAATGAAAAACAACTTGCTGACAGTAGATTTTAATGAACGTTGCTTAAGACATGAACGTGAATTATAATACAACTTTTTACAGTGTAAATACGGGATGGAAGTCTTTCCATTTAATACTTGAAACAGGCTTAATTGTCAGGACTGTGAGGCCATCAAAATGCCTCTGGTTCTGTTTCAGCACAAAGGGAGTGCCTCTGCCCGCCCGTTCTCATTACGCACTTCTGGTGTGCTCCATCAAGACCCAGGAGATGTGAACAAACGAATAAAACTGTTCATCTTGGCTGGGCTTAGTAATGCAGTAAGCAAGCAAGCGAGGGTGGAGGGATGCTGCTTCTCTGCAGGGTAGTAAGACGTGACTATTTCTTCGCAAAAAGTTGTCAGGAGCTTTCATTTACTAATGCAGTGACAGCTGTGAATTTATCTACGGGTGGAAATCTTTCTTTTTAAGAATAATTCTACAACTTAATTTAGGAGATTAGTATAAAGACCCACCCTTTTTTTCTCAATCCTTAATCAGGTGATGATGGCAGCCTAAAAGACTTTTCCTCTGTCATAACTTTTGTCTTGATCACGTCTGGATTTTTCTCCTGGCAAGCCGATTTCCTACAAATCTGTACAAATTCTGTATGTTTTCTTCAATCAGATAGGAGAAACAGATCACAAGTCACTTTATTAAGGAAGTCAGGATAATTATTCTCAGAGGATAATTATAAAGTGGGGAAACCGAAGAGCGGCAACATGAAGTAACTTGACCCAGTTCTCCTGGAGAACAGTGGCAGAGCTGGAGAGGGACAGCAGCTCTCATGGGCTTCCATCCTTTTCTCCACCATCCCTGGGCTATCCTTTATGTCCGTAACAAGGGAGCTCAGGGATGCTGCAGTATCAGCCATGGCCATGACATAAATCCCTAATCAAACAAAGAAAACCTCATGTAGGCGCTGAGAGGGGATGAACCCATGCTGCCAGACTCTGAAACCATTTCAGAGCCCACAGACGAGCAGAGGCAGCAGGTACCACTGCCATGAATACTCCTGGCTACTGCCGCTCATTAGCGATGGAAAGCTCTGCACTTACAAATCAAGACCTGTAAATAACAATGAGGAGAAAGGGGTAGGTAATTCTCCTGTCCTGCCAAGAACCACCTGCAATTTGACACACTGACGCACCTGAAAGCTGTTTCCAATTTTACAGGGAGACAGTTGGACAAGCCTCAAAGTAATTTTTCTCTGCTTTAACCTGCATGCTACAAAGAGGAACAAGGATATTACGCAGCATTGCAGAATCAATAGTTATTGTGGAAATTATTGGTTTGATGTCAAAGCCAATTAGCTGCAAGTGGAATTAGCACATACCCTGTGCAGGAAGACAAGTACATGTTCTTCCCTAGATGGGAAAGATGTTGGCTATGAAAAGCCTCCACGCAGGTGTGCACAGAAACTTCGTAATTAGTATCAGATTTCCCAATGCTAAAAAACCTAACACCAGCTTCTTCTCTTGGCACACAAGAGTCTGCAGCAGTGACCCGACCTGTGCTGTAGAAAGGACAAACAGAGTGGACAAACCCATAGACCAGATCGACCCTCTGCATTTGGATTTTACACCAAAGAAAGGCTATACTTGGCCCGCTGAACTACTCGCCCCATGCTGGAGAAACATGCCGGCTGAGGTCAACTCAAGAAACCATCTTATCCCTATACCTTTCCATTATTGCCCTGACTTGCGCCAACAGAAATTTTACTTTGCAGCTAGGATTTACTGCATTTCCCGGACTAATCTATGCTGTGCCTGGTTTGGCTACTGAGAAAGAGCTCAACACTTGAGATTAAATCATACTTGAGGATTAAGTACTTTACAGGAGAAGATAAGTATAGATGCAGGTGTGAGGAACATACAAAGCTTATCACACTGAAGGCAATTGGTTGCGCAAATTTTACTAAACTTTAAAGAACCAAAAGAAGTGAGACAAAGGAGTTAATTTTCAAGATCTCCATGCAAGGTGGTGCAAAACTGAATGTTTTTGCAGCAGCTTAATCCACGCTTTGAATCTCACCCTGGGAGCAGCCAACACTGAAGAGGACCTTGCAGAGGCCAGGAGGGTGAGAGCTCAGGGAGGGAGGAAGCCCCAGGGCTCCACGCGAACCCCTTCTGCTTCTCCTCTGGACCTCCTCGACTTGCCTGCAAAGCCAACCACCCCCACCCTGCCTTCACAAAACCAGTTCCTCAGTTCAGCGGGGAGCTGGCAGCCTTCACCGCCGTCACTGAGCAACACGGCACAAACACCACCACGGAGAAAGGCTCCCGCAAGGCTGCAGGCTGAAGTCAGCTTCCTGTACCCGGCTGGAGGCCGCCCGCCCCACAGAAGACCTGTCCACCCCTATCTACTGCTGAAACCTCCAGATCGGCAGATCAACCGATTCTTTCCATAAAAGGCTTTCAGGGCCAAAGGGACTTTTTCTTTTAGCTTATTAAAGCAAGTAAGATGCACCAAGTTGCTTTGCAGCCTGCAGTCCACACACAATCGCTGAAGTCCCTTTGAAATACAATAAACAGCACAGTAAGCTTTGGCTCATGTGTCACCTTTTGTGCATAACCCTTGGTGGCACTTGGTGGGCAGCAGACCTCAAAGATGTTAACGTAAACTGCATCGACCCCTGAAATAAGGAGAGCTACCCCGACGCACACTCGTGCACCGGAGGTGACAATGTCTACCAGCTGGGGACAGCATTTAGGTGGGGATGGAGGGGTACAACAGGATGCTTTGGATTTCAGAACTACATGCAAAATGCCTTCACTGGGATATCTTGTGCAAATAATGTCATTTCCATGTATCCAGTGGCATGCTGTGAAAGGCACCTGCAACAATTCCACAGGATAGTTCCTCTGTTATTTTTTACTTTATTCTCAAATCAGCTCTGCATTCGTTTTGGTGAAGTGAGGCATCATTGCTGTGGTGGAAATGGAAAAAAACAACTCACGGTTGTAGAAACACACAGACAACTCAACTGGGGCGATCACTCATGTCGCGAGCGTCAAGACTCTCATAACTGAAATCTGTGGAAATCCCACGGCACCAACACTCAGCATCTACAACAAAACCCTGACGCCTTTGTGCTTTCCACTCAACTTTGCAAAAATAGCCTTAGCTTTCAGGGCAGGTCCCGAAGCTGTGGCTGATACTGTAGTGAATGTACTAACGGTGCCATCCAGAGGTACTTGGGTGTAGCACACAGCTCTGTGTCAGCAAGAACTACCATGAAAGTGAGAGGATCTATGCATAATCTTATGTGTCAGACTTTAAACTAAAGCCACCATGAAATAATTACATCTTCAGTTACTTTTAATTTATCTTGCCCATCAGCTTTCATTCACTTGGGTTTTCTTCCATCTCTCTCAATACTCACTGTGTGTTTTGATTTTCCACGCGTACTAAACCAGTCATTCTCAAAAATACCTACATCTCTGGCCTTTCTTGGCAAACAAGAGCCATTTCATTTTACTCACAATTGCTAACAACAGGCCTGGCACCACATGCTCAATTTAGAGACACTCATCTGTATTTCACTGCTATACAATAGTCTATGATTTCAGATAACAGCAACCACACACTGAAACAGGAAACGTAGCAGTAGAAAACAATCTTTTTTCCTCATCTAAAACAGCTGAGGACTCCCCTTCAGCTGTGAAATCATTACTCAAACTTGATACAAGAAGATGTTTTTCCAGCATATGATTATACATATTTATGTGTGTGTGTTTATATCAGTTGCCTGAACAGTTTGGACGCAGCATCACCTGTGGCGTATTTTATGATGGGCAAAGTATGTCACAGGAGATATTTGTTCCGTAGCAAAGATCTAATTTACCTCTGTGTGTAGAGATACCACCTTCACTGACACCCGTATCTATGACATTAAAATGTGGATTCACAAAGGGATCCTCTTACTATCTGAATAAAACCAACCGGTGAATTCTTATTTTCTCCTTTAGCAAATTACTGGCATTACACAGATTACAGACAAATAATCCCAGCAGCACAAATGATATACTTACTTTAATCTTTGGGATTTTTTTGAGCTTTATTTAGATAGATAACTGATTTTGAGAGGTACTATGTCAAAGATGCAAAAATAGCTAACTACAATATACTTGTATTCGTTTGTGTTTTTTTTTTTTTTTCCTCAGAAATCATCACTCACTATCCTTTAGAATTAAGGCACTGGGTATTATTTTATCACTTTACACAGACTAAAAGGAAAATTGAGAAACAGATTGACTTGAAAACTAACAGAGTAACTTTTCAGATAGCCCATGGCAAGTACCATTCTCACTTGCTGCATCCCTCCCAAAAAGAGCATCCTTCTTTTACAGTATCAGTATTTGAAAATCAAGAAAAACTGTAAAAATATAAATTACATCAAATGACAGATGGTGTCGCTGAACCAGGCCTATCACAAAGAGCCATGGTTATGGTTAAGAGGAGATGGTTAAGAGGAGATTTTGAGTGTTATGGAATCCAAATGTTAAATGTAGAGACCAATGTCTGCACTGCATTTGGAGAGTCACCGTGAGCTGACTTCAAACCTAACCTGGCCTGAGCATCAGACAACGGCTTCATTTTCCACCAGGCAAGCCTGGATCGTGCCCTGCTTATAACTGCACTCAGGTCTCCTATCAGCAGCTGCAGGGAGGTAGCTCTTGGAGCAATGAAAGCACAAGATCATGGAGACACCAGCATGGAGAAGGGCTTAAAGGGTCATTTGAAAGAGGTGAGTGAGCCTGCAGAAGCCCACACTCTGATAAGACACGGAGCGGAGAAACAGCTCACATGTTCCAGACATCTCAGTGCTGAATACATGTCTGGAGGAAATAGCAGACATATGGAGTCCTTCATAAAGCTGTGAGATATGACCCACAGAGATCACTGAGTCGACAGTCTAATTTTAGAATCTTAACCCTGCTAGGAGTTTCAGACACATCTTGTATCAAGTGTACAACACTTCCACACAGCAGCAAAAAAAAATAAAATAAGCAAAACCCAAGAAACACACCAGTTCTATGCACTGTGATGAAAAAATGACAGCAGTAATTTAACAAAAAATATTTCTTTAAAAGATCACAGACAATATGTCTTCCCCTTCCCGTCACTTTCATACACACAGTGTTTTCCCAAAATGCGCTTTGCAAATGAGAATGTCATCATCCAACCAAGCCTAAATGCTGCAAAAGGAAGTGTTTTCTCAGACAACAAGTGGAAGTGTACCTCGATGACAAATTTGTGCCACCAACAGGAAAAGATCTGGAAAAGGCATGGAAAAAAAATTCTGCCCTTTCACTTTCAATGTGTACCAGGTTTCAAACCACAACTCCTTTTCTTTCAGAAATTAATGTCTTGTAAGGAAATTAGAGCACAATGCTGTTTGGCAGAGAGGTAAACACAAAGATCATTACTTACATTTATTTCCCCTCTTTCCATGATCGCCCCCATGGAGTGCAGAGTGTAGGGTGTGCACTGACCTGTACTTCCCTGTCCGCACTTGCAGAGCTCTCATACCGCACCGCTGGGCACCTCCTACATCATTCACAATATCGTCTCCAATCATGATGGCCTGTCAAAGCAATGAAATACAGAAAAACTGGCGTCGAGCGAATTTTATTTCTGCCATACGTCACACTCCTTTGACATAACAAACAGCTTGATTTGATGCTTAATACTGCCATCAGACAAATTAAACAAGATAATATTGTCATCATATTGATTAAAAGTCATCCTACCTTGAATATAATTCATGCTATAGCTCCTCGAGCAAAGTACTAGTGCAGTACACACCCGCCCAATTTGTAATCAATCACAAAAATCAAAGTGATTTGGCACAGTTCAAAGAAAATGTTGAATTTTATGGAGCTAGTCTTATTCTGTTCCTAATGATGCATTTATGTCATGCTCTATGCAGTTTCAATTACGCTTAACTTTTCAAACACTTCCTTAAAATTGGTATTCTAAAAGCCAGTAAAAAGCTTAAGCTTGTGATCACTGAGATGTGTAACTTTGCAGAGCTTGATCCCGACCCATACCCAGGTCGATACAGAAATTTGGAAAATCACTGTAAAATCTAACTTATTTATTTTTGCACAATGTGATATAATATGTACAGGCCTAGCACAGTTTGCGTTACAGTCATCTAAAGTCTATGAAAATACTAATAAACACAATTGAGCAGATTACAAAAAAAAAAAAAGTAACTGAGAAAAGACCTTCTGGCTACGCTAAGATTTGTCTGAGTGTCTGATGAAAACATGGAGCATGCACGCTCACTTCAGAGTTCCTATCTTTGTTGAAGATCTTTGTTAAATTGAAGAGCATCAACCAAGGGGTCTTTCTTGTTAACAACTCCATCTTCAAAATCTCAAGTGTTTGTTATCACCCTGCATTAAAAAAATATTACATTTATTTTCTTCTTCAAATTTAAAAATGGTTGGGGGGAGCTCACTTTATAGTTTCAACAAAAACCAGCATACAAACAAAACGGTAATCCGCAATTAATAAGCAAAAAAATCAGCTTTCAACCTTCCAAAGGCATTCTGGATTACTCTGAAGAGAACGGAGGCAGCACCTGAAACTGAAGAAACACACCAGCTCTGAAAATATGTAACCTAGTTTAACTATTCGATTTTAAAGTGTGCTTTTGCACCTTCTGTATCAAAGTTGAATTTTATCTAAAATACACTAATTAGTTCATCTCGTTGACTTAGCCTCCTGCTTCATAAACGTAACCGCCAGGCTTTCACAGCCATGGCACCTTGCAGCTCTAGAAATTCCAGCCTGAATTCCCCTTCCTTCCAAGCAGTTTTGATTATTTTTATATCTGCACATCAGATACACGGAATCACTATGCGAAGTGTTTCTTTTCTTATCCAAAGAAATTACCCTTATATTATTACAAGTGTAATTGCCCTTTTTTTGTGTGGTTTGAGCTTTTTCTAGGGTTGGTTATGACAGGTCCTTGGCCCACCTATGGGGCTGGGGAGGCTAAAAGACACGCTGACGAAGGGGACCAGGGTTACCTTAGATGGTGGCTGCATTACTGAGAGTCTTTTCATACAGCTGGCTGCAGCTTTAAGGACAAAAACATATAGAAAGTCTGTGTTGCAGGCACCACTCCAGTTACCTGTTCTGCCCAATATAAAATCCTCTTCTTCCTTTGCCTTCACATGGAAGCATCTCTTTTTTTATACAGCATGCAACCATACAAGAGGCAGTTCATCTTCTGTGTCACCCACGCTTCAGTTCCCACTCTAAGCAGCCTGCTGGGCAGGACTAAATCATACGTATTGAAGAATTCTAAAATTCCTAAAGTTCCAGAGCTATTTTTATTAATCATCTAATTACAACAAAATCTTCTCCCACTTATTACATAGTATGTTAAGGAAATCTCAGGATGTATCTAAAAGCCCCAGCTCAAAAGATTTTCTGAGAGCACTCATGAACCAAACTGAGCTACGAACACGTGTATCTGGAACAGCTTCAGCCGATAAAAACTAAATCCTCTTTTGAACAACGCATCAGGTGCAGTGTGCAAGATTACATATACAGTAGGTACCAGCCCAGTCTATCTTCCTTGTTAAAACACTGTTCACATGAGGGACCATCATCATCCCTCAGGTGATGGGGTGCTCCCTCAAGTCAAGGCTCATTTGTCTGGTTCCCCACTGAAGTTGTTTATTTTGAAACAGTTTATAAATGCGCACCCTTGGTCCATCCTGCCTAGGAGAGCCACAGCTGTGGCCGGGCTTTGAGAGCCCCTTTAAAGAGCAGAGAGACTTAAGGACTTGTGGCAAAAGTGTCAGAGCTGGGGAGAACATGCTCATTGGGAAGGAGCAGCAGCTGCAGGCTTTGGGACAGGTAGTGTTTCCAGCAATCTGCTCACAAACTGCTTCAAAGCCACCAGATGATGGAGGGCTCGGTCTTTTGCATCCTTTGGAACCATTTTCCAACTGGACCATTTTCCTTATCCTCTCTGCTCATGGAAACATGCGTGTTCCTTAATGTGATGCCTTCCCTTAAAGACAGTTCACCTTTCCTTACCACTTCTCCAAACAAGCAACCCAGCATGAAATGGGGAGAAAATGATGGCTTAATTTTAAGTAATTAGTAAACCAAGCATGTATACACAGATGAGGATAAGAGAGTAATCCCACCATTGCAAAGAACCTGGCAACACCACTCCCAGCCAACCACCACTACCAATTTCCCCCCACGCTGCTTTGAGATATTCAATCATTCTCAACCACCGGCGTTAATAGCTTCTAATCTCCTCTTCGTAAAAAATTCCTTCCAACTCCACCCCAAGGGGGACAGGGAAGGGCTGGGGGGGACCCTGGAGAGTCCACAGGGGGGACCCCAGGACCAGACCTGCCTTCTGCCACTCGCACGCCCTTTGCTCAGCCCGAACCCAGACATTTAGGATGAGGTTTCAGAAGTAAAGATAATTTCAGTCCTGGCTTCTCAAAACCCTAAACATGAATTTCCTCTGAAAAATGGGAAAGGGCAGAGCAGGGCAGCCCACCGAGCCCTCACGCGCTTGCTGGGGCTGTACTCTATCCCATCCAGGCAAGTTTTCCTGCAAGACACCAGGCAGCTCCGCAAGTGCGGCTGCGGATGAGCGGCGATGCCTGTCCAGGCCAGCTTGTGGCATACGCATACAAAAATGTATTCCAGCCCCCAGGGATTTCACAGATTTACTATCGGTGAAGGGCAATAATCACTAAAGGAGGAGCAATTATTCCCAAATCATTTAGGATTTAAAAAATCATTGGCAAGAAGATAGAGGTCAAAAGGTGCGCTGTCAAGGGAAATAAAAAAACTCTACCTGTCAAACCTGGGTTTAACTTCCTCTCTGACTGCAATATGGTAAGAAGAGAGAGAAAGATATAAAACTGAAAGGTCAGACACCCACTGAAAGCAAGAATTAAAAGATCCCCGTTCGTGTTCACATTTTACGCAGGGATCACACCATTAATCTGTTCAATTATTCTGTGGAAGTGACTTTTTTTAGATCAGTTAAAAAATTACTAAAAAGAAGGGTAAAACGCAGTAAGACAGTCTCTCTGGTTTAAGACAAATCAGCAAAGAAATAAAAAGGGTGTAATTTATGTTTTCCTAAAGTGTATAGCTGGTGAGAGATGGTGCGTGTGAAAAACATGCAGTATATAAAGCACACGCATGCGTTGTACACATGCAGTATATAAAGCACACGCATGCCAAAGCTGAGTGAAGCCACTGCTCTTGAAGAGTCGCCATCAAACCTACCCCAGATCTGCAGTGAGAATGGAGGAGATGAACACGACCTCCAAGAATTTGGGGATGGGAAGGCGCAATATAATCCCCACTGCACAAATGCCTGCGGCACAGGAATTGCCATCACGGTCAGCAATCTTAGCGGTGGTCTCTGGGCCCTGGAGCCAGAGCTGAACAGAGGTGGGGACTGACTCCTCTTACCCACCGAAGCAGCCAACGCTAATAAGCCTTCAGAAATGCTGCTAGGGTGGTGAATGGAAACAGTAGGTATTTTTTGTCTGCAAAGAGAGTTTTAGTAGTCATGAAAATAACAGAAAAATGTCTGATCAGAAAAGGAATTATGGAGTAAGAAAATGAATGAGGCAGAAAGACACCAATTTCTGTACTACCCAGCCATGCTCAGGTTGCAATGCAGCATTTACTAGGACAAGCTCGTACAGCGTGTTAGAGCCCAAAGTCTACGGAAGATGCAAATGAAGAGATGCACAGAAGGAAGTGTGCAAACTTTAACAGAACACTTAACCCAGTGAACACTTCTAGAAGCAAAAATCTGCTGAGGCATGAGTATGTTCGACATAGGCTTAATAACCTTAATCAAGCTAAATGTGCCAAGGGCATAAGGAAATAAAGCTTATACACAAAATCTTGATTAATGTATTAAACCCCTTTACACAAGAAGTATGGTGCATTTAGTTTTCACCCTACTTCCTTGGCCTCCGAGACTCCAAGTCTCTCCGAGACTTCGGGTTCCCATATTATTGTTAATTATGTTTCTATCTTGGAACTACTACCTGTGAAAATGTCAAACACACAAAGGGCATCGCAGGTGGCCTCTGACCTGGGAGAAGCTGTACAACAAGGCAGGTGAAACACAGAAATGCATCAAGCCTCCAGGGCAGATTTCCAGAGGCTGCAGGGCCAGCC
>NW_009650176.1:4565974-4586096 GCF_000708025.1 Charadrius vociferus
CGGAGACGGAAAATCTTCCCCCATCGCGGCCGGTGAGCAGGGAGGGGACGCCAGCACGGTGGGCAGGTCCTCCGTGCCACTCTCGGGGTGACCTCCCCAGTGGTTTCTCACGCGCCGCTAACTCCCCCCTGAGACTTGCAGGTGACAGAAATGGGAATTGGTTAACTACCAGGAGTTTATGCACTCCAGTATGACCTGCCATAACTCCTGTTAAAGCAGGACAATTTGCTACAGAGAGAACTTTTTATGATTATATAAAACTACCGGAACCTTAACATTATTTAGGTTTTATTGTAAAGCTGTAAAAATCATCCACTGTTACAGCTGCCTTAAAACATATGAATTAGGCATTTCAGTAACCTTTAAGGTGTGTTATTCTTTGTCATATTACTGAATCATAAGATAGGTCTGGTTACCTCTAAGAGGTTTAAATTTCCAATCTATTAAAGTAATACTGGCAATCTGTTATTTCTAGGCCATTGAGGAAAGGTTAAAATGAAAATTGGACTTTGGGGAGTTCTTCCTATTCTAAGTGCAGGTTGAAAACATCTCAGCGGCAGAAGGCAAAAGCAGGGTCTCAGTAAGAAGCAGTTATCAAGGGAAACGACTGGTGATAACTTTATTGATTAAAGCAGCTTGAGAAATTTAAGATTCGCCACTGTCTAGCATTACTGTGGTGAGACAGCTTTATTAAAAAGGTATTTTTCATTAAAAGTCGGGTGAAAGAAAATTGTAATATGTTTTCAAAAGCACAGCTCATCTAAAATGGTTTAATGATGGTATGGATTAAATGCACTCCACAGGTGGCATAAATTATTGGCAAACATTTTACAAAAGTAAAGGCAAGTAAAACCAATCCTTGTCATGTCATTACAAATGCAGAGAAGTATAGCTCATTCAGGAGACAGATTAAAATGTAATACAGCACATTACTAAGGCACCTATTGAACTGAATATACTGAGGTTTTATTATTGTGTATGACGAACTAAAACAAGCTGAAAATTCTTCTCAAAAGAACGTTAAAGTTGTAAGGTCAAGCACTCAAAAGTTAGGAGAAAAAGATGTTAGAATTAAGGTCTGCTGTAATTTGTTTCTCCTACACATGTGCATCATGATCCAGGTTATAACTCCAGCAGCATGGACTATTTTTCCATAGTCAAAAGCATGGAGTGACCGGTGCCACTATGCAGTGGTGTCTACTGTGCTCCTCCTTGGCTACGTACATACTCCCTTCATCTCGAATCTCTCTGAATAAAAAAAATTACACCTACAGACTAGACATCTTACTACAACAAATTGACGGCATTTAACACTAGAAACTATAGGGAAAAAAAAATCTCTGTCAAAATACAAAGTTCGTCACTAGTACCACTATGGCACTATGGCAAACAGCAGAGAATGAATAAATAATCTCTGCTGGGCACTATTACTGCTTTTCTGTACCCAAACCAAATCCTCCCGAAGTCAATGGGAACCACTCGCTGAGGCTCACCCTATGGGACCATCTTTGCCAGACTGGTGATGCATTAAATCAAATTTGTTTCCTGGGGCAAAGTTTCTGAGACAGGAGTTCTGATGTCCTGTCACATCCCTGTAATGATACCCTCCCTTGGTGCCACGGGCTGGCATGGTCCTGGCATACCGCGAGCTGGGCAAAACGGTGTCTGAGGACAACTGCGCTGTCCTGTCTACGGAAAAGGGCAAGCAATGCCACTACGCAGGTCCACAAGGATAAAAAGAAAACACCAAAGACTCCTCTTCCCTCTTACTCCTGCGCACCAACCGTTTCTGATAGAAGTGGAAAGGAAACACAAACCTTCATGCATCTGATTTAGACAAACAGTATCCAAGGGCTGAGCTCTGTGGGTTTTTTTTCTTTGTTCTTTTTTCCAGCTACTTTTTCTTCAAATGCCATTTTGTGTCTGAAATGGATTTTTTGGTTTGTTGGTTGGATGAATGGATTGAATAATTGCCATGGCTGTACCTGGGATATTATGTTCAGGCTGAGCTATCTTGTTACTGGGAAGATATCGACAAACTGAAGGAGTAAAGAAAAGAGCATCGCAGCGGGTTTGGGCACAGAGGGACCGAATCACAAGGGAAGCTGCTGGAGCTGAACACACAGTTTTAGTAAGAGACTACTACTGTAATGATAGCAAGTCTAGAGATAATTGGAGGGAGAAAATATCCAGGAGGGCAAGTAGTTGTTTTGGCTGTTACCTGGAGTAAAACTAGAAATAAGGAGATGCAGTTTAAAAGGGAAGCATCCCGATGAATCTCAGAAAAAGCTGCCTGCCCATGAGACCCACTCAGCTGTGAACACTGTCCCTAGGGCACTTGCAGAAGCCCAGTTGTTTGGCTCACTGAAAACTACTCTGGACAAAACATTAATAAACGTGGAACAGGGAACACTCCTGCCCAGGGAAGGAGATGGATTAGATGGCTTCTAGGTCTTTTCCATCTCCCCACTCTATAATAAACTAAAACTCAAGCACATACTGAATTACAGGGCCATAATTTCATCTCCAGGCTCTAGGGACCTACAAGCCACCCAAACTTCACTCTTGTTGTTTATAATGTCACCAAAACCCCCTGATGGAATTACTACCTTGTAATTCACTGCTGCCTGTGAGTCATCTCATACTCATCCTTATGTCCCGTGTGACATAACAACAAATCAATAAAGAGGATCTGGGCATGACTAGAGAGGGGGAAAAAAATGGGCTGTACTAAGTAAGCAGGGAGCATCACACATTCAGCGTGTTTCTGGAAAGCGTGATGAATCCAATAACACAGGAGGAGTTTTGGGGTCAGTCAGTGCTTCCTGTTCACCTAAATTAGAAAATATTTTACTTCTGCCTTTCCCTTTTACTTAAAAAAGGCAGCCAGTATGACACAAAAGGACATTTTGGCTGCAATTCCACCACGCTGCAGTCTCCAGTCGCCAAATGGACTGCCAGGCATTGGGGCACCTCTCATCATGTGAGGAACAACATCTTCCATAATTCCTTGGGAAAACTAACTTTTTATTCTTTTGGATTGTTTTCTTTAGCCTCCAAATAAAGGAATTTCACAACACATGTGCATATTCTTTTGAACTACACGGTTTGGAAGGAAGGTGAGTAAGAAAGCACAACACAAGAGTACAAGTAGGAGAAACCACAGTAGGGAATAGAGTGATGTATGGAAGACTAAATTGGGTAGAGGTATGGATGGCACAAGTCAGAGTAAAGAGAGAGAGATGGGACCAAAAACAAAAATTGCAGGCAGTCAAAAAGAATCCTCAAAAAAACAGAAAAAAATAATGTCATGCCTTTCAGGAGGGTAACAAGTACACACAGGGCTGAAGAAATTCAACAGGTCCCCACTTGCTAGCATTTACCCTCTTGGCTGTCAATCCTCTTTTGTCTACTTTGCATTATTTGATAGACTAGGCAAACATGGGGGTTTCTCCCTCTGAAACATTTTTTCAACCATTTTTATTTTCCAAATAGTCCATAGGAAGATCTTGAATATAAGTATTTCTCTGCACACAGGGTCTGGAAAAAATATTTGCATATCCATCCAGAGTTTACCATGTCGTCCTGGCCACATTCCCTTCAACTTACCATGAAAGACAGCAAAACAAAAAAAAAAGAAAAAAGCATCAGTGGGCATAACGACATGGCCCAGCCAGTATTCACGCTATCAGAAACCTTACCTGCTGTGGTGAAACTCCCATTTCCGCTAAGGCTGACTCAAAAAATGTTTTTGCTGGTTTTCCCACTACTTCAGCTTGAACATCACAAGCATACTGGAAAAAAGAAGACAGACATACAAAAAACGCTAATCAGAAAAGGATTTGTTCAACTCCATAACTCCAGTCACTTGTATAACAAGTATGCGATCATTGATTCCTGCCCTTAAATACCACAATGGATTAGCGGGTGAAGGTGAGTATCAGAGAATTTGGATAACAGAAGTGTTTAATGTTCTCCGGCAGGAGAGAAAGTCCTCCTGAAACATCTCAAGTTGCAAACCTTTTACATTCCCCATCATGAGAGCAGCCTTCAGAATCAGTTCCATTATTGCTGATTTTTGTAAGAGCATCACTCTTAAAGAGATAGCAGATATCTTCCATATTAAATGATCAAAAGTACTGGAGTGCCTTAAAAGATGTAAAGGGTTTCTTCAACCGCCTGGCATATTTTTAATGATTCAAGTCACCAGCCAGATTTGAAAAGTTTTATTTTCTGCAACTAAATATCAGTACTATGCTGAAAAGGGTGTTTCTAGCTTGTTCCTAGACAACTAGAAGCCTGAACTTATTTGGGAGGCAAAAAACTCCAAAATTCACATAGATACAAATGAATGTGCTGCAAGCATACATTATATCCATGATCTTGTGTGCTTGTATACTACCCTACTTTGTTTTATACTCTGCATTCACAATGTACTTTTTTATCATCTCTCTGCAAGCCTATAAAAGAGAGAATAATGATTCTCTCCTTCTCTCACCCTTAAGTTGGCTTATCTATTGGGTTCCAGTCCTGCACAGACTTAATCAGTCTTAAAAACAGGATTGCACTTAAGCATCTTGCTGAATAAGGGCCTTTTGCTGTAAACTGTTAAGGGCGAGGGCTGTGTTAACAATGCTACGCCAAACGTAAAACGGACCTTCAGTTTTTCTTGGGCATCTTGCAGACAATATTCCATGTCTTTCTTTTCTGACTCCTCCTTTCAAGGGCCTCACTTCCAATAAAGGTACCACAACGGTAAAAGTTCTCATTTTAAATAAAATAAAAATAATGAACGAAGCCAGAAAACAAGTGAATCCACTCGTCTTTAGAATGCAGCAAATGTGTTTCAATCTGTGGAAACTTCCTCCACCAAGGTGAGTAATTACAGAAGATGACCCATATTTATACCAGTTACTCTTTTAACAAGGTGCACAGAGCGAGTAAGCATAATGCAAGCTATAAAATACCTCTAATGCCTTCATATATGCTCCAACATCAAGTTTCAGACCATCGGTTTCTTTATAGTAGCGTCTGGAAATGAAAGTGATAAAGTTTCAATGAAATGAAAACGTTGGCAGTTAAATACAAAGAAACCACATTTTATTATTTCTGTGCCTATATAGATGTCCATATGGCTGCAACAAAAAGTCAAGTCATCAGAAACTCTGGAGCCTTAATTTAACACCAGGAATTAAGTAAAGGACAGGCTCAGTACTGTGCAATGCTGGGGAAAAGATCTCAGACCGGATGCCCATCTGGCATCTGGGACACAACTCCACTGCTTCAAAGGGATTTCAGCTAGCTTATTTCAAGGATGAACTTGGCCTGTATTTTATTGCACAGAGCACTAGCTGCTCGCAAAGGACAGCAGTTACATTGCTCTTCCTTTCATCAGCGACGGAGACCTCTTGGCAGACACAAGATGAGGGCTGGCACCAACCAGCAGCTGTAACACCTTCTTCAGTATGTCTGGAAGGGGACCCCAAACAGTTGACTATCGTTGCTTGTCACCAGCCTCCCACATGAGGACAGCGAGGGCACTGTTTATCAGGACTAACAAAGCCCTCCAAGCTAAATTTTCTTCCTTCTAACAATGTTCCCATTGTCCTGGAGCTCATAAAATTAGTTAGTATCTTTAAGGTGTTTTTCTGGAATAGCAAGTCACGTTAACACAGGTCTTCCAAGCTCTCCTGATCACAGCAAAGACAGGTTTCTATATGACAGGAAAAAAAGGTAGGATGAGCAGTCAGTTAAGATTTTATGCCTTATCCTTCTGCCATTTTCGATTATTCAGCACAGCCTCCCTTTAAAATGACCACTTGACCTTTGCTAGAACAGCCATTAACCTTCTATAGTCTAGCGTAAACAGCTTAATTTTCTGACAGTGGCATGACAGAAGAAATTACAAAGCCAATTCCCACTCTCAGCCCAAAACAGATGCTAAATGTAAATCACTCCATTTTCAGAAGGAGGGCATTCTGCTTCAGTGACTCTGACACTTTCGTTTTCTATGGAATGAACTAAAACCTCAACCAAAATCAACCTACTTGCCCAAGGCAGGTACCTTGTTAAGGTCCACCCAGTTACACTGATTCTGCATATTAAAAACGAAGCTGGCTTGTGGCTGGTTTTTGTATATGGTCCTTTGCATCAACGAGGCTTCTCTAGTTAGGTGAACAAATCATACAATTGATAATTTCCCTTCTTTGAGTCAGAGAACTTACCTACCAGGAAGCTCATGTTCACATTACCTAAATGATCAATCGTTAAAAAAAGTATGCTCATGGTGAAAACTGAGCTCAGAATATCCAAAAAATCTATATTTTTACATGAAAAATAACATTTCAAAAAAGTAACAGCGGGTCTGGTTTAGAGCTCTCTACATCAATGAATGAACAAATAAATAAACACTTTTATATGCGCAGTGTACGAAGACATTTTTGCATTGATGACATTGCAAATCTTAAACAAGGGTTGATTCCATATTTCATTCTGGAAAATAGTATTACATAGGACAAAACTTGGTTATTTTATGTACATTAGCAATTCTGCTATTGGCTCAACATTTTCTCCTTATCCTTCTAACTAAGAAACAAGGATTTTTCGCCCGTGTTCTAGGAGCACAGCGTGAGTGTCAGGTAAGGCAACACAATGGATTTAACCGCTCTCCTTCCCACTGATAAGTTGTACCAGGCTGGATCAATAACCCACAAACTAAGAAGGCTTTTCATGCCCATTACGGTCCACTGAAAAAAGTTGTCACTACAGTTTCTTCAAGCTAAACAGGCACAGTCTTTTTTAAGCCTATACATCGCACCACAGATAAGAATAACTCCTCCAAGGCTGTTTGGATTTGTCATTATTCAGTGCTGGCATTAATAACTTCCTGTTTAAGATCTCAGAATACATCTAATTGAATTGTTTTTAGGAAAACGTTCAAACTCCTTGACTGGAATTTTCCTGCATGTGAAAGCAGGAGGTCAAAATTTACTTTTGACATTCAGAGAATAATTTTAAAAGTCTTTTGATATTCATACTACCAAAGCAATTCATCTGTCACTTCAAAAGCACAGTTGTGTTTGCAGCTCTCCATCATACGCACAAGCCCAGCCATTTCTCAGTAGTTCCTTGAGCTCTCCCCTTAGGTCTTCTTGGCCACCACACTTTACTCACAGCCAGAGGAGAATCTACACCCATTTCCAGCATAGTTTGGGTGGAGTTTGTGCATTGCAGCTACTTTCATAAATTGGTAGGATTTCTGTATTACCAAATAAAAACTCTCTTGGCTTCTTATTCTTCCTGTATAGCAATTCTCAAACCACCAGCATGAAAGTGCTCCCTTATGTATGACATTTTCACACATATGAATCAACCTGCCGAGATGCTAACGCCAACATTCAGAGACAGAATCTTTAAGTACTACTCAAATAGCAAGGAGTCATGTATGTCACACAGGCCATTAGGCCCATCCAGTATCACATCTCAACCACTACAGATGTGAACAGGATTCTAACCCAGAAGAAGAAACCTAGCTGACTGTTGGCTGAAACAGAATTTTTGGACCACCTGACTCTTCTCACCATTAGTAACTTCAGGATGCTGGAAGATCAAACTGCATCACAAATCCACACTCACAGCCCTTTATCTAAGCGTGGCCTGTTGGATTTTTTGTTTGGTTTGGGTTTCTTTCACTATTAAAAAGAATTTATTTTCAGTTCAGACAGGAATGCATGGCTACAGGGCAGCAGTTAAACGAACAGTTCTCACTTCTGAGATCTTGCAAAGAGGCAAAGACAAAAAGAGAAGCAGTGCCTACAATCCTACTGACCTCTTGCAATACTCATTTACTTGGGGGTTGCACACATCAAAATCCAAACTATGCACAATTTCTATGAGTTTTCAAGAGGCTCTCAGACTTGATCTTAAAGCAACAAATGTCCTTTTCTTCATAGCTTACAAAACTACAGCTTTAACCCTCCCACCACCACCGGCAAAGATGTGGATTGTTTCATCAAGGTCTATCTCAGCCTTGAACGCTGACTTTGAAGTGGGAGGCTGGCATTTGCTGTGCTTACACACCAGGACATCTCCAGGCTCTCTAAAGGCTGCTATAATTCCTCCTCAGAGGAGCAGCTACATTTCTCACCCTTTAGCACTTGAAGAAACACACCTACACAACTGCTTACTCTGCACTGTCTATGGCAAAAAAACCACCAACAGCTGAAACTAAAGGGATGCTTCACCCAGTGCTGTAGCACCACAGAGACCCTTCTAATGAGTGTTTTCAAAGTCACTGGAGGATTTGGCGTGGCAAGTTCAGTGACTTCCAGTGCCCTTTGCAATCCTGCATCAGCACAAGGCTGAACTGTGGCTCATGGGGAGCATCCATACCACCTCCTTTTAGAGATGTATTTCAGTGTAATTACCTCAGTTTTCCCTTACACCCCTGGAAAGACTACAAGTGAGTGACTCAGGACAGGAAGCCAAGTTAGGTGACTAAATTACCGGTTGAGGATCCTTCATTAACAGATACCTGAGCAGATCAGCCTCCCAGTCCAGACACATAGATTATCTGCTGAAAAGTTGGTAGTGTGAATGCCCACACCGATACCTTGCCTGCATTAAGTACTGGGGGAAATTAAAAAATATAGAGACTTGGGGAAGAAACAGTGCACAACTCACCCTCTTCCAAGGGAGATCAAAACAGGCTTCTCCATCCCAATCAGAACTCGGAAAGCTTCATTAAGGTTTGCATAGGTGAAGTTTTCTGCTGCATCTCCGATAACCACACAGTTTGGGTTTGCTTTATCAATCTCGGCAAATTCAGGGACAAGATCTACAGGAGAGAAAAAAAAAAAAAAAGATCCACAAACCCCTTACCATTTCAGATACCACTGGAACTCATGGTTTTCCCCCAGATTTGTGTTTCCCTTCATTCATTACCCAACACATTTTAAAAAAAACTCCAAGTCTGAATCAACTGTTCTTCATACCCCCCTGTTCCTGACTGGATCCTGCTATTCATCTGTCCTACAACAAATAGCAAAATAAACCATTTCCTACCCTTGCCTTAGCTTCCACAACCCAGGTCTCAGTGGTTCATTACCCCCAAGCACCTAGACCGGAGGCAAACTCCTGGGTAGCTGAATGAAAATGTGTAACAGTGAGGGGAGGATCCACCTCCTTTCTCCATACCCACACTCTACAGAAGAAACCACTTTAAACTTAAAACCTCTACCATGATAACAAAGACAAGGTAATGCCCTGCACAAGACCTCACCTGTCTCCTAGTCTCTGTGGTTAAGCAGCAGACTCCTCGGGGTGCTTGTTCACCCCCAGCACAACTCTGGGCCTTCCCTGTACCACTGCCATAACTGAGATCTTGCTCAGGCCAGACTGCTAAGGTTCATTCCAGAGTCTCATGAAAAAGGATAAAGTTTTTGCTGGTAGGAAAACAACAATTGGGAGCTCTTTCCTGCGTAAGCTATGGAAATTCACTGCTCTATCGCAATCGCCCACATCTCTCTGGGCTGTCCCCCTACGTGTCCCAACATCTGCAGCAGTGTTGTCCCACCATTGTGCACGAGCAAGTGTGGCCTCAGGCTGCGCTCCTTCAAAATGCAGCAGGCTGCTGGGGCTGGGGCTGTCACTTCAGCCACGGAGATGTCAAAACCCATGCCCTGGAGCTTCTTCACGAAATTCTCCCGGGTTGCTTGGGTTTCGTTAGTGCAGAAACGCAGCTTCAGACCAGATGCTTTGATCCTGTTGAGTAAAAGCAGCAGAACGGTTAACCAGACATAGAGAAGAAGCTAAGTACCAACTTTGCTGTCCCACCCCTAAATGCAAAGAGGAAATGCCAGAACAGGAGCAGGATCTCTTACAGTGACCAAGACACACATAAAATGTTGATTCTGGGCACTACAGCTGCAGTTTTTCATGTGCAGAGCCCCTACCATAGCACCTAGCTGCTTTTCTGGAACAGAGAGCTAAGCTGAACATGGCAACACGGGTGATGCCCACCATCCCTAGGATACCACAGTCTGTCAGGCACACACTCCCTCCACACATCAAAAACTCCAAAATCTAGTTCCTTTTCTTCAAACTGGTCCATGGATGTAGGCACACATGACTTGAAAGCACTGCACAGCTACGAGTACAGTACCTGGTGTGATACCACTGGCTATTAGCATTTTAACTTGGATTTTCACCTTTCCACTTACTGATCACCTGCTGCACCGATCTGCTGGAGGTAACAGCACGGCGTTGCACTTCTGCAGACTCCAGGTAAAAGGCGAGCTAGTTGCAATGATGCTTATAGCAACACTGGGGTGGCTTCAGTTACATTTATCACTTAATCTCTCATAAAACACCTGCGCTGTTACTTGGTGGGTAATCCTGAAAAATATGGTACTTCAACTGATTCGTTAATAAATGTTTACACGCTTCTGAAGGGAAGAAAACATGGCCTCAAGTGCCCAGAGCCAAGGACACAGTTCCTGTGGATCGGTACTCTGCAATCTCGTGCAAGTTCTCTGCCTCTGAGCAGCTTTGTTTCTCGACCCAAGCTGTGGTGACCTACTGGGGATGTCATGAAAAGGCCTCTTCTCCAAGGATAAGTTGTCAGCTACTTGGAGAACCAATGTATTTCAAAGTGACCTTGGAAAACCAGAAGCATTGAAAATGTATCACAAGTTTTTAAAAAATATTTGCCAGAAAGACTGTCAGTCAGCTCCTCAAATATATTAAAATGTCTAATTTTGGTCGGTTTTAGTATGAATTTGTACATAATTATCTTTGAGGACCTAAGCCAATATAGGTTTAGATACCTAGGTAAGTTTTGGGCTAGGTTTATAAATTAATTTAAAAATATTATTACATTTCTTTGTGTTAGGATGAAAAAAGGACTCTTCTATCAGGAAAGCCCCTGCATTGATTCTCAAGACAAAATGTGGTGGGTTCCTTTCCTAGGGAAGACGATCCCAATTGGTTGGTGTAAACACCGAAACCACCTCAAGATAACACATCCGATGACGAACTTTCCACCAAAGGATTCTTAGAAATCCAGTGCTGACCCAGAGAGCCCCTTCTGCTCGTTAAAACTGCACGCCAGTGTCTTCTTCAATAATGCAGGTGATTCATTTCTTTCTTATTATTTGTCTTTCCTAATCATAGGTATGTGAATTATCAATTACACTTAGTGGTTAATTGCCCTTCATAAAGATAGCTTTTCTATTTTAAATTAGGCAGTTAATATATTGTAACTAATAGCATCCACTTGTACATTATAAATATATCTTCATTGATTGGAGCAGTGAATGTGAGATTCACTCACAAGTTAATGAAGCAATTGAGTGAAGAAGTGCAGGGTGTACCCAGGGAATAATTATTGTTAATGAATTATGATGTGACCTTCTCAGAACAATGAACAATTGGTGTGACAGCGGGATGACAGTATTCCACATCTGTTATTCGAAACACGGTTTCAGCTGTAGTTAAAAAGCAAAGCAGTGTAATTTGGATACACAACAAACTTTTAACAGAGTGTGCCGTGGTTAAAAAAATCTTATTCTAAATGCAAAGCCTATCTGCTCACTCTTAGGAAAAAAAATCCCGTGATTCACAACTGCCTGGAAGCAGACATTTGTTGAGTAAGAATCTATTCTTTCTCTTCCTAAAGGTCAATGAAATGAATCCAGGAACAACACTAACCACCGACTTGCACCAACAAACAAGCACCCTCACAAGTCAGCCTGGTGAAAGCAGACTTGGGTTTTCCTATACTCCAAATATAACTTTGTTCTCAGAATTTTAGATGAAAAACAGAGTTACACTTCTGAAAGGCTTGACCAAAGTGGAAGGAGTCCGGACACATCCTGGACTGCTTCACGCTTTTATGGCCACCAGCAATTACCACCTCAACAAACGAGTTCAGTAACTGCTTAGGATCAGGAGAGGTCTACAAAGAGTTAGGCCAAGCTGGTCAGAAAATGGGAGTCCTGTGGTGAAAAAAGAAAAGGGCTCTCAAAAATATCCTGGACCACTAAACAAAAGAAAAACCATCAAGAACTCCAGATGTCCTGGTTTGAGAAGACTTATTTTTACAAAAATACCTTTTCAATGAAAATCCACCTTTTCCTTCAAAGTCAGCATGTCTAAAAAGACCGTCTGCTAGCTCTCCGCCAAACCCTTGTACAATACAGTCACACTCACCAGTATGAACATGATTATACACCCACCGGGATGAATCCATCCCTCGATGCTCAGCAAGGCAACCGTGAGCAGAGCCTGCAGGCCAGCACACATCAGCAAACAACTATTAACTCAGAGCTTAAATAATTAGGGAGAACTTTTAACAACAGCTCTACACAGGGGAAATCCTGGCTCTGATTGTGTTTACAGCAAAACTCTCCTTCAGTTTTCGTGGTCAGGTCTTGCACCAGGAGGAACTGAGACACCTTGGAAGGCTCTGTCTAACAGAGGGGAGATGCTTTGCACAGCCAGTCCATACTGCACTGGAGGCACTGCTGCTCAACCGGACAGCTTAATGGGAAACCTTGAGCTGCTGAGCTGACCCAGCCACCAGTGTTCACATTTTAAGAAGCACGTGCAGAGCAAGTCACTGCAATATCTAGTCCCAGCAAGTGTGGGGATGTTAGGAGAAGAATAAAGAACAAAATTTGTAACATGATGCCTCATAAGATAAAGAGCAAGGGATTAGATACCTGCAAGTACAGAAGAATGAGGCAACAGCAGATGAAATACACAACACACATTTTATCAAGATCTCCAGTGTATTACAGATTTATCAGCATCTCTATTACAGAAGCACAGGCACACCCAGGAAGCCCAGTCAATCAGGGCTTCAGTCAGCTTCTATACATCGCGGCCGTGATAAAGATCCCAGTCAGACTCCAGAAGCACCAGAAATCGATCCTGATTAGAGCAGCACTGCACTCCACACTGCGGGGACTCTGCACGGTCCAAGTAGCTGGGGACATGCCGAGGCCGCCTCCTCCTCCTGGTTCGGGGCCGTCAGCAGGCTCACCATCAGCCAAATCCACTCCGTTTCCACACTGACTGCTCACACCACTCCTAGTGCCCACGAGCAGGAACAGGGGAACTTGAACTTCACTTGTGTGTGGGGAGCTAGGCGTGAAGGTAGAGCAGCTCCTGCCCTTTCAGGGTGTCACAAACGGCAAAGTTGGCTTCAAGCACCTCTGCGGCAAAAGAAACTTGCTGGAGCCCCTCTCAGAGGGAACGGCAGAGCGTGCAGGGCAGCAGAGGACAAGTCCAATTGCACCCCTCCAGCTGTGTGAAGCACAGGCTCTGCTGCCAGCGCCGGCCATGCCGGCACAACGGGCACCGGCTGCCTGGGGAGCTGCGACAGGAGCACCGGCGCTGAAGCCAAGGAAAGAGTCACGGAAGAAACTTCCGAGCCCAAAATTATAAGTGGACAGATGAGCGCCAAACTAACACACCAACAGGTGGGTAAAGGAGACTTTTGCTAAGCCTTACCAGAGGAGGGATTTAAGCCCATGCCAGACAGAAACAACCACTTGGTCGCCCAAACAATCCTTAAATCTAGAACCAGGCACACTGTGAGCACCTGTATAGGGGAGAGATGGAAATGAGGTTTTTAATTTCAGCCCCGAGCTGCCCCTCATGCTACGGCAGCTCTTTGAACTGACCTTTACCTCGTTCTGCCGGAGCAGGGCACGACGCTGAGTGACAATGTCCCACAATGCAATTACCGTGCGTCAGATGAGCCGGTCCCTTACAAATCACCTCGAACTTTACACATCTGCTGGCTGTCAGCATCTGCCAGGTTCACTCACCCGAAAATAATGAAAAAACTCTCATTATTGTTCCATAACAGGTAAAGTGTTAGGACAATTATTAGACATCCTGACTGACCTTGTGCAGACTTAACCAACTGCCCTTGCCAACCTTTATGGGCAGCCTTTGGGCACATAAAACACAAAACCTGTTCTTTTAGATGATGTAAAGGTTGCAACGTCGGTAGGAAAAGAAATGGCCACGGGATCTAGGCTGGAAGCCATCACTCCTTCTTAAATTCACTCTGCCCTGCACATGGCAGAAGCAACTTAGGACACGGTATAAGGTTGAACTTCAGACTTTGACCACTCTCTTTTGCAGGGAGGGTTTTTCCTAACATGGGAACAGGAGGAGAGCCCTGCCCGCGGCCGGTGGGTCCCGTGCAGCGGGGCAGAAAGCAAAACCCTGGAAGAGGCAACGAGCCTGAGCTTAGCGACTGTCCCACACCAACTTCAAAAGGGTTTGGAAGAGTGCTGGTTATGAGATGTCCAAAACTGCCTTTTTATCGTGCTTTTGGTTTTTCAGAGTGTTTTTTTTATTTAAAAGCAAAGAAAGCATGCTAAGCACTTGTGCTATTTGACTCTGGTGCTTCAGTGCAAACTCGTCAGCATTCTCATACCATCTCAGAAACAAGGGGCAATAACAGTACCAGAGAGTTATCTACCTGCAAACGAACAATAAAATAAAAGCAGGACTTGTGCAGCAATGCCATCCTCCCACCTGGGCAGGGCTAACATTAGCTTATTGCCCTCTGCAAGGGCCAGGGTGCTAGTGCTACAGGTGAAACATCTCCTGTCAAGAGGTGATGAAACCAAGCCAAGAAGAAGCTGAGCACAATGGTCAAAAGCAGAAATTTCTTGCCTAGTTTCAAGATCAATACAGAAAAAGGAGTTTGAAAAGAGCAGAAATGCGTACCACTTCTTCAGCCTACCTGGCTGATGGAGAACCACAGTGCACAGTATGCAACAGCCACCACCTAAAAATCACACTCCAAATGATGAATTAAAATGGGTTTTGCAACAAGAGATCAGGACTAGACCAGTAATGGTGGGTAAAATCTCTGATCTCGCAGGCTTTTCCCAGGATAACCTCCTGCTGCCAGAGGAGGACACGCACCTGAGAAGAGGATGCAGAAGGGTTTTCTGGCTGAGCAGTAACCCCTTCTGGGGTCCAGCTGTGGAAATGCCTGTGCAGGGGGAGTACATTCGCTCTGCTTTATGTGCCCTCTGCTTAAAAAGTGCATTCGTGGCAATAATGTATTATACTTTCTCTGCAAATCTGCATTCATGCTATTTCAGTGGCTATCCCAGCAGCAAGCATTTTTCATCTTTAATTTCAGTTTTTGAAATAACACCAATCAAAATCATTATTTCAAAAGTCTGAAGGAGGCCAGACATAAAAGCCTTTGTCCATCCTTAGTTCATTTGGCCAGTTTTTACAGCACATCCCTCTCCCAATTCCACAAACACTGGACTTCCCAGTGTTTTGCTCGGTGGGTGTGATGCGATCAGAGGAGTGTGGATGAACCCTCTCCGCCACGGTCCTCTGACAGAGTGACCTTGCTTTGCTTTCTGGTTATTCCTTCTCTATCCTGGTGTTCAAACCTTTCCATTCCTCTGATTTTTTCCATCCTCAGAGCATGTCCAAACTGCTTAAATCTCGTTGTTGCATCTCTGATGCTACTTTTGTCCCTTGATCTCCTGGTGTTTCCATTCACTGATGTCCTGTCATTGGTCCCGAGTACAGCCAAGCTCATTAAAGCTCCCGTTCTCTGGTGGTCCAGGTTTCTGCTCCATATAGCAAGGCTGGCCTGACAAATCCTTACGTACTGCACTTTTTGGCCCCACTCCCCCTTGCATTCTTGCGTCTGAAACTCATCTCTACATCTGCTATCTCCCCAGCACAATTTCCTCTCCAGACCCATATGGCTCACCTCTCTCTATATATAGAAGTGGATAATTTGGAGGGAATCCAAAGGAGGGATTGCAAAAGGGATTAAAAAATAGGAGGGCATTACCTTTGAACACGAATGAAGGCAGATTAATAGGCACATATGAAGGAGCCACAAGGAAAGAGTCCAATGTTTTCTAAGGGTGGACAAGGGTGAAATAAGAAAGGGTACCGTGATAAAATGAAAGACTCCGGAAACGCCACTTAGAGACTGTTTGACAGCAAAAACTGGAAAATCACTAAACTGTAGTTCAAAGTAATCTTTAAAAACCTACCAACACCTTTGTTTAGGCATTTCAATCATCCGGAATTTTTCAGAGGTAGAAATAAATACTGGAAGTTGTAAATGAAACCAAACACAAAGTCCATCTCATCCTGAATTCTCTACAAAGGCTGCCTTTCTCCGATGCACACAATACAGCTGGGTACCAGGAATACTAAGCAAATTACCTGATATGATAAATCATACTCCACCTGTCTGAACAGAAGGGTAGACAACAGATTTGTAGACAACAATATGCCACAACAATGAAATCTAGAAATAAGTATTTCATAAAAATAATACATGCTTTTGAAGTGAATCTGCAGAAAAGAAGCACAAAGCAGAAATATAAGGAAAAATCTTTCTGGTCCATTATGTTCAGTCACAAGACTCATTTAATCACTGCAGATTACCAAATTAGCTGAAAGTATTAGACCTAGCAGTCTCAGACTTTTAACCACACTGCAGGAACTGAATGAAGGCTTCTCACCTCGTCTTGTAGTGGCTGGCTGATTGTAATAGTGCAGCAACGCATTACCGAGTACGGTTCAAAGTATGAGTGTATTTTGTAACAAAAGTAAACTCTGGTAGACTTTAAACACTTGGTAATTCTCCACTTTGGAGTTGTCAAGAAAAAAATTTGAACTTTGGGGATTCAGTTAGCATTAACAGGTCTGGAATATATTTATTTGCATTAAGCAAAACATTTTTATGTACAATACAACAAATCATACTCCGATAGCTTTCATTCTGTGCTAAAAGCAGTTGGGGTTTTTTTTGCCTCTGAAGTTGCTAATTATTCAATTAAAATTTCAGTCAAAACCAAGTTATCTTTGTCACTGTCAAATTCTTACTTTGTATGCAAACAGCACCTGTTTGTAAATAATTAATTCTATTTCTCAGAAAAAGAAAGTAAATTGCCAAAAGGTTTCATTTAGCCTGTTTTATAGAGAAAGAGTTCACTCACACGTGCTCTGCTTACCTACTTTAGAAAGAACCATACTATTTCATTGCAATAGCTCAAAGACCAAGCTGCGTTCCAACAAACAGTGTGATTTTAATCTGGAAGCAATTGACAACTACTTCCACTTCACTTGCAAAGACAGCATGGAACCTGAAGAGTAATACTGCTGAGGAAATGCAAAGAATCCAGCTTGATTCTAAGATTCCAGGCTGAGTTCACCACATATGAAAGACGGTGGAAAAAAAAAATAATACTACTTTAGTGGTAAACTGAGACAAGTCTCAAGTTCTAAAGCACAGCACGAGGCATTGTGCTGCTAATCCACTTCAGGGACTTAGCAATATTCGTACAAGGTAGCGGACAAACAAGTACTGTTAGGTATCACTGTAGCATCTTCTATTATCCTTTATTGGTAAATATTTATATGGCACATAATTGTGCCGATGGACAGCAAGTAGCTCAAGACCCTAAAGGTTAATGACACTTAAAATTCCAGAAGTGTAAGCACTTACTCATGCAATTTGTGTAGACAGCACTTGGAGTACCCACAACTTCAGGGACACAGATCTTTTTAAAATAATAGTGAATGATGCTGATTAGGAAAGCAAATATGGGTTAGGAAGGTCCACTGGTCTCAGAAAACTGAGGCTGTAGCTAATATTACAGACTAGAGTGGAGCTGTGACAACTCTGCACCCACCGAGGATCAATTCCTGGCTCTGCCAGTGAACAGCTACATGACTATACAGAACTGCTTCACTGTTTTGTCTCTGCTGCTTCAGAAAGGGCAGGTGACACCTACCCTTCTATGAGATCCAGATAGAGAGTGCAAAGAGAGGTAAGTGCAAAGATAAATGAACGGATATTTACACAAGAGTTTGTACAGTTTATTTTAAAGTCTCTTTCTAGAAGGAACAGCTCCTTTGCTATCACATGTCCTGAAGGCATAGCAAGCCTTGAAACTTTGAACATCTGCACAGACTGTGCTAAGCCATGCTTCGGTTATCTTCTGTAACAAAGATTTCCTATTCCTTGTTGCACACACACTTTCAGATGGCTCTTTGTAAACTCACAACTGTCCCACATGAACCCCTGCATGCCAAATTGCTTTACAGTTCCAGTTCCGCTTATTCTCCTTACAATCTTCGCCTTGTTAGACCCTCCAGGTATTTTATTTTAACACGACTGTCCAGCTGCTCCACAGCCTCCCTGCTCCCCAGATTTCCGTTGCTCTTTTAAAGAACTCTGTAGAAAGTTGTGCTAACAGATGCACTATACTGGCCAAACAACAGGATGTTGTAAATGTCCAACTACTGTGTGCTTTTCATATGGATATGCTAATGGGCACACTATCAGCACACAGCTGTAAATGCAAATAACAGAGCACAGGCTGAGCATCTTTTATGGATGTTTAACCACCTTCTGTCTTGTAAGAGACCAGCTCCCCGCTATTTGTAAGATAAAAAGTGAATAGCTCACCTCGTGTCAATGCTGTGTAAATCAATTAAGACAATAACAGCACAGTACAGAGGCACTGTTAAGGCTGGCTCCAGAAGAAGCCTTTAAGTCACCGATGGTCTTTCTGATCTTGTCCATGGGATTTCTGATCTGCTCCACAGCATCTGCCAGTTAACCACACACACTCAGAAGAGATGTGTTTTACCTGACTCTAAGGATTTTTTAAAAACAACAACAAACGTATGCAACAGTAAACTAAACAATCAAGAAACATTATGAGTTAAAAGTTTTAAAGGGCCAAATTATCTTATCAAGCTGCTTTTGGATTTTCTAGTCATCCACCACTCCAGTATCCCCACCTAAAGTTAACAGTAACAGTCCCCGGTGGATTTAATGACATTCTCAGCACCGTGGATGCTGGGTTAAACCAGGGGTGCCAATGCCCTTAGGCACATGGGTGCCTGCCTGCCATGGTCTGGCCAAGTAACAAGAAGGGTCCATATTCACCTTATCATTACTTAAGTGCAGAAGGAGGTCTGCTCTGTACAACAAATACTTCTGTGGTTCATCCTTTCAGCCTCCAGTTCACCAATTCCCTTTCAGCGCATACGGAATCCTAAGGTATTTCACAGGTAAAGTTTATCAAAGATGCAGGTACATTAGCAATAAATAAAGCATCCCCAGTTGTAACACTTAGTGCTTCATCACAAGTTACACCAACTTGGGTAGTGACTACTGACACTTTCCTCAGGAGCGTCTCTACAGCACAGGGAAGTGAGTAACAATGTCATTTTCATCAGTATGTTTCAGTGTCCATCAGCTTCTTTGGTCATTTTTCCGCTCCCTAGGATTGTACTGCTAGCTAAAAAGAAAGAAATAGAGAGAACCAACTCCCTGCAGCCATCATAAATACAAAACAGGCCAAATTCTGCTGGCAGAAACTACATTGCTACTCTCTCAAATACTAACTGAAATAACTGAATCACAGAATTTGGCTGAAAACAAGAAAAATAATGCAGCAAATATAGTTTTAGAGGAGTCAAAATGGCTTCAGTCATATGAAACCAATAGCAAATGAAAATGTTTATTTAGGATTTTTATTGGTGTGTACTATGTGTTGTTACACAAAGTTAATTGCTGTAATGGTGTGGGAGATGATGTAGCAAGACAATCTGAAGAGAAGAGGTCAGCCATCATATTATGAGAGTTCATATCTGTAGTATGAATTATCAAAATGGCATTTAAGACTCCTATTGTACATATATATACACATTTTAAACATCTCTTTTAGCAAAAGATCGTATCAATTTGAATTAGTTATAAAGTTCCTAGCTATCTGCAATTATGACTCTTTAATTGATACAAAAATGAATTAATTAGAAAAAGAGCCGCTTTTAGCTTTAATCCATCTGCTTGAAACCACTGAGCTGTACTATGACGCAGACACAAATATTAATGACCAACTGGCAATAGGATAATGAGTCAATAAAGATTTTAAATGGTGTGAGCTAGAACAATTACCAACCTAATAGGCAGATAAATAAGGCTACTTGACTTTACCCAAGGAAAATGATTATTCTTAACCACTTACACTGAATGACCTGGACAAAATGTTTTGGTTTTTTTTTTTTTCCTTCCTGGCAGTTTTCCAAA
>NW_009650176.1:4586375-4589172 GCF_000708025.1 Charadrius vociferus
CCTGCTGTCCCCATTTCCAAAGCTATAACCACTGTTTCTCCATACGCTAAAAACAACCATTATGTTCCCAGAACGCACCCTAGGAAACAAGCCTCGTGCACAAAGCTGCAGAAAAGCCCCACAGATATTTCCAGTATTTCAAGAGAAAGCCCGTAATATCTTTCATTTAGCCCAAGGCCAGAGTTTTACTGCTGTTTCATTGGTGTATTTCTGACATTGACATAAGTTAAATTGCAATTTATGTTGCCTCCATATGGGAGATTTCAGCAAATGCAGTGACAAAAGTTATTTAATAACAGCCTGCAACCCAATGGAAAATAAAGCTTAAAAACCTATAATAAAATTAAACCTCAATCTAATAAATATTATAAAAATCATAATATAAACCTCAATATAATAAAAAACCTCAATACAAACTATTGAATACTTGCTGGTTTTTAAAGGAATGATCCGATGTCCAACAGTAATTATGTAATTGTTATCTATGGTTGGTTTGGCCATGCCCGGAGGCCTCAGCTATGATTTGGGCTGCCCTGTGCTACGCACTGCACAAACCTGGCATATGCGACAGTCTCAGCAGAATGTGCCAGTCAGCAAGAAATGAGAGGAGGGTGGTAAGACGCATTCTCCTGCAAGTTGGAAAGCAGGAGAAGACCCTCCTTCACTGACAGACCGGCTGCCACCGGCCAGCCCCAACGGGAAGCAGTATTACCGGGAGCGAGACAAGACGGAAAGCCGGGGAAGTTTAATCCTGGCAGAGGCCGCCCCGGCAGCACCTGCCCCTTTGCACGCAGCAAACAGGCTGCTCTATGCACCCAGGAGAAAACAAATGCTTTCATTTTGCTGCAAGCCTTTTCTCTCAGGGTCTTGCTTGAATCCCGAGCCTGTAGCACAGCTACAGAAAGGTACGAGAACAGAAACTGCCCTGAAATATTGTGTAAAGAGGACAGGGAGGAACAGGAACAGAAGACATATACAATCCCATGGAAAACTCACATGCCATGGGATTTCAATATGATGTCTTTATAAAAAAAAAAAAATCTTTTCCCTCTGCCTAATTTCAGCAAATTCCCTTAGAGTGCTGTATCCCACTGGCCATGCTGGCACCCGTGGCTCCCCCTTGCTGCTGGGGCCAGCTGAGCACCACAAACAGGCCAAGAGCCTCAATAAGCTTTAAACTCTCTTCAAACGCTGCTTTCTGACAGCACTGGAAGCTCTGATCCTGTACACAAAAACAGAAGATTCATCTAATGATACTTTATCTGCTCACTACATGTATTTCAAGAAATACGAACAAAGATACCATTAAAAAAAAAACAACACAAAAAAGTAGCAAAGACTTCATTACCAGTGGCCCTGGGTCTTCTCCAGTTATGCCTTTTCCACGGCAGTTCCACCAACATTTAGGCACGTATTTAACTACATTCACATGATTAATTTTAGCGATTTCAATATTTCTTCCTGTACATTTCCCTGCTCAATAAAGCACTCACCATAAGTGCGTCCGTGCTGGGTGGCCCCAGAGGACAGAATCCTCAGACGCGCTCACCAAGCAGGCTGTCAGTGCTTCACACCGGCTCAGTATTTCAACATTTAAAACATTTCAAGTGGGGTACAGGCAGCAGCACTCGTCATGTGAAACAGATCTGGATTTTCTGCAGTGGGTTAGCGAAACATCATATAGAGCCAAAAAGCTCTTCTGGAAACCCATGACCTCCTCTAGTGGAGCAGACCCACAAAACAACCCCTGTCTTTAAACAAAGATGTCCCTGTGGCCATTGCTCTCCCCCAGACCTATCAAGCTCCTCTGGTCAAGCAGGGCCAGTACAGACACACTGGCAAGTCAACCTAATTAATTAAAGTTAATTAAGTTAAACAGGCTGAGGGGAGACCTTATCACTCTCTACAACTACCTAAAAGGAGATTGTAGTGTGGTGGAGGTCGGTCTCTTCTACCAATGAACAGGCCACAGGACAAGAGAATATGGCCTCAAGTTGCGCCAGGGGAGGTTTAGGATGGATATTAGGAAAAATTTCTCCACTGAAAGGGTTATCAAACATTGGAACAGGCTGCCCAGGGAAGTGGTGGAGTCTCCATCCCTGGAGGTATATAAAAGCTGGGTAGACGTGGTGCTGAGGGACGTGGTTTAGTGGTGGTTTTGCCAGCTTTCGGTTGATGGTTGGACTCGATGATCTTAAAGGTCCCTTCCAACCTAGATGATTCTAAATGAAATCACTATCTGTTCAGCAGCAATTACTTAGCTTGTGTTAACTGGATTATATTATCCAGCTAAAAGCAAGAGAGTTTACTACCTGTGGGCACTGGCAAGTAACTTGCCATGACAGTATTTTGCTTTTGAGTCACTTACAAGCAGGGCAAATCATTAACTGCAGCACTGAGATTCTCCATTTCTGCTGGGTTGCAAGTTCTCTGCAAGAAGCCCCAGCTAATTTGACAGCGAAGGTAGCCGATTTACAGAACCACCATGCCAGTGCAGGCAGTATTTTAAAAAGGATTACAGGGGGAATATCCCAGACCTCCTATACACTGCCTGCTCTCGTCACACGTGCAACGACGACAGTAAATACAAAATCAAGCGGGCTGTGATCTGTCTGCGGTGCTCCGGGCTGCTCTCACCCACCAGCCCCGGGACAGCAGATCCGCACGGACCCCCTCACAGCTTAAATACGCCTAAAACATACCAAGGCGAACCAAAACGTTTGCCGTCCCGTCCCACTTCACCTTTACACAGCAAACCGGGGGTGCCCCCCCCACCCAGCCTTCCCCGCCCGGCCCC
>NW_009650176.1:4589282-4594057 GCF_000708025.1 Charadrius vociferus
CCACCGGGCCGAGCCGCGGGTGCTGCTGGGAAATGCAGTCTGAGGAGAGCGGGGCCGGGCGGGGTTACCGCTCTGCAGCCGCGCCCCATTCCTCCCGCCTCTCATTTCAGTCATTTATTTTATTTTATTTAAAACAAAACAAAACAAAAAACCCCACCTGAGGTGGGTGGCTGCGTGAACCGAGATTTGCTTTTGCTTGCATGGCAAGAGTATCAGAGGGCTGGAGCCCCTCTGCTGAGAGGAGAGGCTGAGAGTTGGGGGGGTTCAGCCTGGAGAAGAGAAGGTGAAAAAGGGGAGACCTTAGACCCCCTTCCAGTGCCTAAAGGGGCTCCAGGAGAGCTGGCGATGGACTTTTTCCAAGGGTATGGAGTGATAGGACAAGGGGGAATAGCTTCAAACTGGAAGAGGGCAGGTTCAGATTAAACATTAAGACGAAATTCTGTCCCGTGAGGGTGGTGAGCCCCTGGCGCAGGTTGCCCCGAGAAGCTGTGGCTGCCCCATCCCTGGAGGTGGTCAAGGCCAGGTTGGACGGGGCTTGGAGCAACCTGGGCTGGTGGGAGGTGGCCCTGCCCAGGGCAGGGGGGTTGGAACTGGATGATCTTCAAGGTCCCTTCCAACCCAAACTGTCCTATGGTTCTATGATCTAGAGCACGGCAAGTGCCGGGTGTCTCCATCCACCCACCAAAACGACTGCTCTTCTCCACAGGTACTGAGAATGGCATCTGCATCTGGGCTGCCCACTGCCAACAGCCCAACGAACGGACTGGCAAACAGCATCGACAACAAAAAAGCAGCCCAGCGAGTCCGCGAGCACGGGGGCTCATTCCGTGTTTCATGATAAACTCCCTCAGACATTGCATGCCTCGGAAAAAAAGCTCCATCCTATGAAACACGCATGTCACCTGAGACAGATGCTGTTGAAAGTAAAGGCAACATACGTATTTCCTTAAAAATTTATACTGCTTTTTACACTCCTGGAAGGGTTCCAGACCCTCAGCGATATCTTCGCAAAAGCACTCCAGGCCTTGATTTGGGTTAGACTTTTCCAGAGCGACGAGAAGTGTGGCGTGCTTCTACCCACCCTGCAGTTCCCCTCGGGAGCAGGAGCGCGGTGGGACGGCCACCGGTGCGAGGGTGGACTCCCACACCGCTCCCGCGGCCACTGCAGAGCTTGGGTTTGCCGTGCACCCCATATCAGGGTAGATTTAGACCTGTGTCCTGGTTTGAGGAAAAACAGAACTGATTTTCTGTTCAGTAATTTTAGTTTTCAGCTAAGTCTCTCCTAACAAACCAAACTCTCTGAAATTAACAGTGTATTTTTAAGATGGTAGTCCGCTTCCAGAGTGGTAAGCCCTGATCATTTGTAATTTATGCCAGGGGATGGTACGCAGAGTAGCTCTTGCTTATACTTATTGCTCTAACACCCAAGGCCAGCTAAGTTTGCTATTTGCCCCGTTGGAGGGTTGGTGTAGAGGGGTCCCACCTGTGGGGAGGAGTAGACAGGACAGGTGACCCAAAACTGACCCACAGGGTATTCCATCCCATCTGCCTCATGCTCAGTATAAAAGCTGAGGGATCAAAGGGTCAGCTCTCTTTCTTCAATGGCCGGTGTCCGAGAAGGACTCTGTCTGTTCCCCTGCCTTTGATCCCGATCCGTGTATTCCCGAATCCAGATCCAGAACCCAGCTCCCATCCATCGCTGAGTCCAGTCTGGGACTTTCCCTGTGCCTGCTGGTGACGTGATTGTCATCCTGGGAGCTCAATACAGTTTTGTATATATTGTAAATATTTCAATATTTTCTTTTTACTATTCTATTAATATTTCCATTAAAGTAGTTTAGTTTCTTCTTTTAAACTCATAAGCCTGTTTTCTCTCTCCTCCTTCTCTCCCTGAAGGGAGATGCTCTCCCTTCTCTGAAGGGCAGAGAAGTAAGAGAGCATTTATTGTTTGTTTCAGTGGTCAGTGCAGCCCAAACCACAACAACTAGGTATAAGGAAGAAATTTTTTACACTGAGGATGGTGAGGCACTGGCCCAGGTTGCCCAGAGAGGTGGCAGGTGCCCCATCCCTGGAAACATTCCAGGTCAGGTTGGACGGGGCTCTGAGCAACCTGGTCTAGTTGAAAGTGTCCCTGCTCATGGCAGCGGGGTTGGACTAGATGGCCTTTAAAGGTCCCTTCTGACCCAAACTGAACTGTTCTGTTCTGTTCTGTTCTGCTCTATTCTATTCTATTCTATTCTATTCTATTCTATTCTAACACACCCTGTACCACCCTGGGTGCCTCTGCGCCTCTGCAGGAACTGAACTGGGACAGGATTCGGCCCTTGGGGACCAAGGCGCTGATCCACACAGCAGCAGAAGCCTGATGAGACCCACATCAGCTCAGCTGAAACGCTGACAGGGCCGTCCCCTGCCTCGATGGTATCTTCTCATACACACCCAGCGCTTCATATAGACAACTGAGAAAAAAAACATTTGCTTGTCATATAAAGAATTGAACTGATCCCCTGTGTTTTACAGTCATGGATAAGATTTTATCAACTGTGTTCCAGCTTTACAGATAATATTGTTTTCTCCCTCGATAAAGTCCAAATACTTTCTTATTGCTAATACTATCAATAGCGTGCCATGACTCCCAGAATATATAAGGAGCTGCGGTGGAATTACAGTCCACTTTGTTTTAAGAAAAGCGGAGGATCCTTGGCAGCATTGATTTGCATCACTGTTTCAGGAATAGCCTCTGGCTTCTCCTTAAAGATAGTATCTAAACTGTGAAATTCATTAAATAGACCCAGAAATGGATCAGGTTATTTAAAACAACATCACTAATGGCACAATATCTCAGCTGTCTCCACCGATAGTGAACATTGTCTTGGATAGTGTTATCAGTCCAGGACACCCGCTATGAATATTGATCCACAGCTTGTTACAGCCATCACTTGCCGTCAGGACAGGTCAGGGTTGAAACCCACCTAGCATCAAAGCAATTTAAAGACAGCACTCGGGCTGAATTTTAATGCTTGAGCTGGGAAACGGACCAACTTCAAACAGACTGCTAAAACTAATCCCCGAACGTGTGCTTTTTTACGTGTGCCTTTCTACATGCGTGTCTGTCTAGAGGTTGGTGCTCGTGCACGTGTTAAAGTGACAATATTTGAAGACGTTTGCTAGCTCACAAATTAATCTCAATGCTACACTTTACCTTCGCAGCTCCTGCAGACACAACAACTCAAACAGAAGTATTTGTAGTCTCACATAGATCAGATCAGATTATTTTTTTTTTAATTTCAACCATAAACAATCTCTGGCACTGCCAAGGCTTGTGAGTGCTTAAAATAGTAAGCCATCCACTTATTTACCATATGACAATACCTCTGATTTCTCTACATAGTTTGAAACTAACGTTGTGCCTCAAAGAGAATCTTGTTTCAAAAAGAATCTTGTTTCAAAAGCATTAATAGGGTATGCACTAAGACTTCATATCCATTTTCTTTATTTGATCTCACTTCTGAAGCATGCTGTCCAGCACCTGCAGCTGCTCCTCTCCCCTTCCTTCTCCTTCTCCTGCACCTCAAGGAACTTTAAATACATAAGTAATACTTAACTAGCACACAGCACTGTTTTTCAGTTCACCACCACCTTCATTTTCATGCAGGATGCATCCCCAAAACTAAGCTTTATGGGTCTGTAGCTCTAGTGTGTGAACTCCTCAGGACAGACCTCCCTTCTCTCCTACACGTGTGTGGTATCCCATCCCAGAGGCCGGTGCCAAACGGGCTCTTGGATGCAGCCACCCTGTAATTAACAATAACAACTACTTGTAATCACATCGCCCTGCACATCCTCATCTCATCTTCCTGCGCTCCCATTATCTTAAAGGCATATGCCTTTGCAATGGCAAAGAGAAAGCCCAATTCTGCTGAGGCTGACACACCTGTAAAGAGGAGGGCTGTGGTCTGCACCTCTTCCCAGGAATAAAAGCAGCCGGAGTAGCAGATTCCGATGGAGGGTTGCCTTCCCTGACCTCCTCTGGCTGAAGGATGCCCCTTCATTTACACCTCAGCCTGATCTGCAGCACCAACAAACACAGAAACACTAAGGAGAGGGAAAAGCATCCTCCTGAGCCAGTATGGATGCACAGAAATACATGGCTACAAGTTTTTAATAAGCATGGTGAGCCAGGAGTGGTCATGGGACCGGTGTGGGGTGGAGAGGCTTGGCCTGCCGTTGTCTACCCTGTCCCAGTTACGGGTATGAACAGACAGTGAGGCATTTCCACCCCAGGCAAGGAGGGTTAGTCAGAGGGCTGCTCAGTGGGGCAGGCACTCCCCCAGCACAGGCGTGCCTCAGTTTCCCTGCCTGTTAACTGGGAATAGTGTGAACGCCATGGGTGAGTTGGAGTTAGGGCCAGCCCTCAGCCCAGGGCCTGAGCCACAGTCACCCTGAGCTGCCCCAAAACGAGGAGCTGCTCATTTCTCTCCCGTGGACCACACCGCGGTTTCACAGCCGAAAGAGCGGCCGCTGGCAGAGGGAGCGCTTCAAGCCCAGAGCCTGCTTGGTTGCAGCAGAGGGATGCAGGAGTCCTTCTCTCCTCTCTGGGTCCCTCTGAGACACCAGGCTGGACCTCCTCCGACCCTGGGGGGGCTGCAGGTGGGTCAGCGGAGGGACAGGGGCAGCCGGGGGCTCTCCGAACCCCGGGGACCAGCGGTTGCCATGTGCACCGGCATCCCTGCTCTGGCGGAGGACCCGGGTCTGGTGCCAGGGCTCCTGTCCCC
>NW_009650176.1:4595243-4595536 GCF_000708025.1 Charadrius vociferus
GTCCCCACCGGAGGATGCCTCAGCTCCCGTTGATCGATATCCTATTACCGACTCCCGCCTATCTCCTGCCCGCAGCTTGCAGGTGCCCACTTCAAGCCTCCTTCCCCCGGCCTGATCCTAATATTGTTCGATTAAAACTTACCTTTAATAGATGACATCTATCGATCTGGCCCTCGCAAATCTGAAACTCCATTAGCGCGGGGATGGGGAGGAGGGGGGGGGATTTTTTTCTCTTCAGAAGGGGACTTTAATAACTTCTTTTTTAATTGGTAAGAAATCCATACCGACGCCTC
>NW_009650176.1:4596474-4608095 GCF_000708025.1 Charadrius vociferus
CCCACGGCTGGTTGCATGGCGATTTGAAGTGCGAGTTGATTTTTTTTTTTTTCCCCTAGACGTCACAGCAGCATGTTTAAGGTACATACTTGGACAAAGAAAAAAAACAAACCCAAACGCAGCCCACTGGATTTTATTAGCACGTTTGAGATGTAATTATAGGCGCTGGAGATGGGAAAAGTAACCCTCTTTACACATGCCTGACACTAATTCCCTCCAGATTCTTCTCCAAGGTCTTTTTAAAAACACTCCTCGATGCCGTTTGGCTTGCCAGCACATGTCTCAAACCTGGAGAGCTCGGGAGCGTGGCACTCGTTACTACGGCCGTTATCCGGATGCTGATGATGGTGCACGTCCCAGGGATGCTCGCCGGTGAAGACGTCCCCAGGCTCTGCTTTTGCTCGTGGGACTCGGTTGTGCCCTGTTTGACCCATGTTTTATTATCGTTTCTGACTTCTGACCTGAAAACCGCCAGGTACCCCACCTGGAAGAGAGTTTTTGTCTGAGAAAAAAAAATGTAGGGAACTGCTGCTCCGAGTCATCGGGAGACAAGTAGAAAATCTGGCTGGTCAACAGGAAAGTATTGTGTTGCTGCTCATGTCCACGGCCTCCCTTTCTTTTCAGCTCATTCCCAGTGACTTCAAAGGTTCTGGATGAGACGTCTAAAGATCATTCTTTTTGCAGAGAACAGTTGTTCTTGTAATAACGCAGCATTAGTGCCAAATGAGGCAGAAAAGAAAATATAAATCAGAGAAAATGATGACATTATTCATTTCTTTAAAAATGGGGCATTTGTGGTAGAAAATAAGTAAAACACCGAATTTCCAGCATGCCGAGACCTATTTTCCATAACAGAGAAACACATGCTTTTTTTTTTTTTTTTTGGCTTTTTGGAGCATTTGTTAGAAAGGAAAATCACATTTCATCTTCATCGTTACAAGCACCGGAATGAAAAGGAATTTTAGCTGGGGGCTTATCCGTCCCTGAATGGACGGGAAGTAATTGGTTTAAAAAAAAAATAAAAATCTGTCTCATGCAGTTTCACAAATTATTATAACGCGCTGTTCAAGACTGTATCCCCTCAGTCCCCGACAATGCTTTAAAGTACACATTGGCTCTCCAACCAAAAAACTTAGCTCATAAATCCTATCTAGCTCTTCTTGTGTTTGTCTAAATAAAAAGTTTTTTTAAATTATTCCATGTTGAATGGTTTTTAATTGCACTTGGATGAAGCAGTGTGTTTCCTGGACTGCTTCCCCGCTGGGTGTGGATCTCGACAGCGCCCCATGTTGTGTGTCAGCGGCTGCGGGGGGTACCCCACCTCCTCAGGGCCGGCGGCGAGGATGGGCTTCACGGGACAGCCTCTCCGGCAGAAATCACCTTCCCGACTTCCAGCTTCGCCGGGAGCAAAGGTGTGAAAGCCACAAGGCCGGGCGTGGGGAACGGCGGCTGGCGGGCGGGCAGGCTAACTGAAACTGCCTGCAGGTGTCTTTCCACGCCGGAGAGGAGGGATTGGGTGTCTTCTCCAGTATTTGCATAGCTATTAATAAAACAGGAGGTTCGCCTCAGGTCATGATTTTGGAAATTATAACTATTGCATGCATGTATTTACTTGCAGGTTAATTAAAGTAACTTCTAAACTCTAATTTGACTTAAGTTCGAGTTATAAAAGATGGGGGTCATTACACGCTAAGCTGTAATCCAGAGCTGCCTTGTTTTCTGGGCACTGAATCGGCAGTTCCAGGTGTCTGAACCATCAGGACACAACGTTGGTAACAAACCGCCTGTCCATCTCTAGCTGCCTGAAGTCGATTAAGGGCTCAAGCCCCGCAGGAAGAGAATGGCCTTCTGGCAGACTCGTCTAGTCCATTTTCCCTGCCTCAGTTTAGGACTTACTGCGCCTAAGTCCTCTTGATCTATCTGTGGCCTTCTCCTTGTGACTGTCATCACTGTGCACTCAAAAACCAGTTCTTGATTTCACTTGGCTGTCACTCTAAGATGTTCCCAGAGCATGAAACGGTCAGTCACCTGCACAGTACTGAAATCTCTGATGGAAAAAAAGACTGGTCATTTGTCATATGATTAGTTCTCTTCCTTAGGAAGCGTAAATCATAGGAAAAAACAAGGAACGTTACCAATCAAATAACTCAAATAGTATAAATCACCTCCTCCTTTGAGATGCAGTTTTGCTGTTCATAAACCTTTTCAAGGCTCTGTGGTTTGCCATCAATTTTGCCAAAAGCAAAATTGAGCTTTATAGGAAATGAGCTTTATAGGAAATGTGAATGCTTGATTCCTATGCAAGAAATGCCAGCCACTTTTCCACCACTCTGGTCACTTCTATAGTCCTGGATTCACAAAAAAGGTTTACAATTAATTCCAGTGAAGGGAACAACCATGGTTTCCACTCTGCGTGACTCGCACTTTGCGCAGGACTGGAAGGGTGATGCATAGCAACAGGACTGCAGATTTTGCAGCATTGATCCCAGGCCGCCAAAGCTTTTCTGGCTAAATGCTTCCAAGCCCATGGACGGACCCTTCCCCTCCTGCTTCGTCAAGGGGGTGGCTGCTCTGGTGGGTGATCTCTTTGCCTTCTAGTTAGGGATGTGGCGACTGGCCACTTATTAGAGCTGTAATTCAAAACAGCCCTGGAAATAGCAATTGCCATCAAACACCGCTTTCGTCCAGATTATGCTATTTGCACTGGTAACACTTTTGGAAATGCCCCACTGAGTATCCATTATCTCTAACAATTCTGAATACAGATTTGTGCAGTATTTTCAAGCATAGACAAAAATTGAGTTTACTCACAGCTGAATATAGATGTTAAAGGGAATCGCAAGTAAGTCCCATGTGTAAAAAGCAAAAAATGCATCTATATTAAATTAGAAGAGTTTTGAATTCAAATGCCCTAGAGAGAACAGGAGAGTTAGTAGCCTTCTTCATTCCCACTGTATCATCCGTAATAATGGTGTCTGCGGTGAGCAGGCATCAATAGCTGGGTTTCAGCCTGCCCAAACTACTGGAGACTTCTGGGTCATGCAACCCTCGGTAGAGCTTTGCTTACACTCTTTGTGTTTCTATTCCAGAACGTACCATGGCAGCTAGGGCACTGCGTCTGAAATCTCACCTCCAGCAATGGCAAGTACTTTGTGCTTCAGAGGACAGCAAGAAAGCATATGCTGTGCTTCAACCGTAGAAAAGGAAAGCTCTTGACTCATACAGTGTACATCTCTGGACAAAAAACTTAATTCTTGTTTTGTACCTTCTTTCTGCACAGGCAATAGCGGTCCAAGAACCACAAAAGCACTTTGGAAATCAACTCCATTTAACCCGATAATGAAAGAAGTACATGGGGGAACACCGTTACATCGCAGTTAGCGAAACCTTAGGAATGTCAATTTAACTAGACTTTCAGATCTGTATTTAAAAAACTCTTCAACCTTATACAGTTGGGTTTGCAAAGTCTGAAGAATACACTGAACAACTTAAATAGACTGAGGAACAAAAGATAAAATATATTTATTGAAATGTCAGTGACCAAGCATTTTTCATGAAGAAAACCAATATGATTTGTTGTGTAACACGACTGGAAAATTGAACTGAAGTCTATTTCCTCTTTCCCTCCATCCCTCTTCTCTGCCCCCTTGTTATTTGCTAGAACATCTGTAATAAGCTGTGTGCTATCTACACACAGGTTCCTGAGCTGAGGATAGAATCCCCTGGTTTCAACCTGTGGGCTTTTTCCTTACTGAGATCAAGCAGAACCATTTAGAGAGAGAGAGGGGTGGCCCAAGACAAGGAGCAGGCAGATAGAGAGCTCAGAGACTCTCTACTGCTCCCCGCCTCTGGCAGAACAGTTTCTCCCAAAGAAACACGACCACTGATTTTTGTTGTCAACATGTAAGTCCCACCTCCTGATGGCAGCACAGGTTGTATTTATGTTGAGAGGTATGTAGCAATGTCTTCTGGCAGTTGTCCTCTTGGCCATCCACACCCACAAAGACACACCTGTGTTGTGTGGGATGGCTGATGCATAGGGGATGCAAACGTGGAGGTGTGCTTTGGGTATTCCCTTTATTAACTGCCTGGTGGGCTCCAGATAGCTATCGCTGGACTAAACTAACTCCTTGCTCTTAAGACTGGAAGATCTGCAGTAGGAAATGTACCCGACAGTTCAAAATTAGTTACTGCGGGCTGGATTCCAGCCAGCAGTTTTGCTGTAGGATATGCACGAAGCAGGTCGAGCCCCTTATAAAGATGCGGATATCGAATCCTACATCATATTACAACAACAGGTATGTGCAAACCCACTCTTGGTATACTCAGTCCAACAGCTAGACCATTTTTATCGTTTACCTCATTTCATAAAACACCCCAGACACTATCTCTGGTAATCTGCCCGGTCTATACCACGTTCAGAAAAGCAATGAAAGTCAAGGTACCCGTGTGTTTATCAAAGGCCTCACAAAATATAACAGCTGATCTATTAAATGCCTCATCAGCCTGCTAAGTGGTCAGGTGACTCAGGACTGATTGAGAAGCATTGCTTTGGTCCCACATACTTGTCACGAATGAGATCAAAGTCTGATTTTCAGCAGCTTTACAACTCACAGGCAGACTAGACGTCTAGCAAAATATTTGGTGGGTGAGATCCTCCTGAAGAAAAATTGATAATAGGGTTCTTGCATCACTAGACCTGAACACATTTTTTGTTTTCCAGTATGACCCCGTATCAGCTGAAATCACCTTGAACAGATCTTCACAGCACTTTCTTGCCATGGAAAACTCATGTTCCAGGCCCTATTTCTGGTAGTGTACTCAGTAAGTTTCTGGGAAGATGACAATGCATGCAACTCATTTACCAGCTGTATGTTACAGGTTTGCTTTAGCCTCTGAGTTGGCATCTTTGCCATTTTATTCACAGAAGCGGTTTTGTGGTTGCTGTGATTCACGTAGCCTGTAGCAACACTACCTCTGCTTACCAGCACAGCACAAACTCAATTTCTCTTAGATTTTCCCATTCAAACACTGAAGATTTCCCAAGCTAGCTTCTCTCTCAAGTTCATCGTCTAATCTTCTATGTTCTGTGTAATGCCACATGAAAAATGTAATTAAAAATGTGGAATTCCATGGGGCTTAGGCACATCACAACACTGCAGAGGATTTCAGTAGTATCCAAGATTCAGGTTTTTCCACCGAGCAGCCTCTCATATACTGAAATACCTCCAAAGATACCAGCTCTATGTACAAGATCAATACAAATAAAAGATTTTAGTACTTTCTACATATGCTGATTTGTTATGGTAGCTTTGATCACTGGAGTTATTTTACTGCTATTGTTTAAAGAAAGAAGACTTATTTTTTTTTAAAAAGGGGAGAATATATACAGTTATACATAGCCTTTGCAAAATGGGAACCTTAAAAGATGTCAGGTTTTGTATCTGTGGATCTTTAAGCACCTGACATAACAAATTGAGAGTCAGGTGAGTTGAAACCTTGTCCTCTCAGGTTAGGTCAGTTCTATGATGATGTCCCAACATCCGACACCTGTGCTGACACCTCTTGTTTAGTGTTTGTGTTGTAGCCATTAGGCTGACAGCTTTTCTTATCACTCAGTCCCTTCCATTGAATTACACTGAAAGTCACAGGTATCAGTGAATTCAAGAAATGCTGCATTTCACTGAAATTGCTACAGAAGAGCATTAGTTTGAAGAAATGATAAACGAGCAGCAGAGAGCAAAGAATGGATTAAATGCTTTACTGGTTTCTCTGTCCCTTTTAAGGAACAATCATATGATAGTTCAAGAGAAAGTAATTTCTGTCAAGAACTTTCTGCTTTCTGAAGATCTTACTTCCTTTTGGAAATATGTCTCCACATTTCTGATAATCTCAAATTGTGTGATTATTAGGAAAGAAATTGTTTTAAAACAATGGACTTTAAAGCAAAGTCATTTGTCCTAACATGTATCAAGAAAACCTGTAATTTTCTGAATTACCTGGTATTCTGGAAAATCTATGGCTAGTTTGAAGTCCTGAATGGGGAGGTTCAGGAGCTGACAGCACGTCATCCTGAGGTAATGACAAGTGGCAGATGATGCAATAGGTTACCTCGCTAATCTTTCACTGCAATGATGCTAAGTTAAAGTCTGACTCGGATGAGGCATTATGTAAGTTCTTCAGCTTCAGACTACAGTAGCTCTGAGCAGTTGAGTGCTCGCCATTTAGCAAGATTAGCAATCTTTGTTGCGGCAATGTCAAACACTTGAACAGCAGGGCCAACGGGGATGTGCTGTGGCAGAATTTTGAGACGAGTTTCCCAGCTCCTGAGATAAAGTGTATCCAGATGTTCAGTGCTCAGTCCTGAGATTAACCAAATTGACAAGATATTTATTCTTATTACACAGTTAGATGTATTTATGTTCATTTTCTGTGTGCTCTCATGACAGTTATAGCTGCCATCTGGGTCAGGTTTTGGAAGTCTGGAGAGCAGGTAAAGCAATTGTCTTTTGCAGAAATGACTGTCCAAATAGCATTCAAGAATGAAGAGTGGAAGTTAGGAAGCAGAGGGTCTGCAGGATGCAAATCAAAACACATTGGTACAAGGAAGAAGCAAGCTGACATATGAAGCACTTGAAAGCCTGAAATTCAAACTGACTTGGTCTCACTCATTTCATTTTATTTTACCATTTCTGATTTTTATGCTAGAAAATGCCATTTATCAGGGTCCTGTGGATTCTCAGACTCCTGCCCACTTTCTGCTCACGGATCTCACGCTTGGATTGTGTTGCTGCTGGAACTGCAGGTATACTACTGTCAGAGTTGCATGTCAGAACTAGAGAAAAATCTCAAACTAGTCACTAGTGAGCTGAAGATATACAGCTGTCTCGGTAAATCTGGAAGTTGTTTTTCTCAAACTCTTTCCAGTTTGTGTCGTCTTGGTCATGTGATGTCCAAGGAATGTGATGCTCACCAGAAATATATATAGAAAGGCTCTTCAATTTAATTAACTACAAGTTCAAAAAATAGAAGAGCTTATAATTTACCTTTAAATCTAGGTTTCGCATACAAATAAAATGTCTCATCTCATTTGTGGAAGGCTCTGGATGTAGACATTGATAAGCTGAAAAGGAAAATAACCAAAGGTAAGTTCAAACATTGGAAAAAATGCTAAACAGAAGACTAATGTAAACTACTTTGATTCTATAATTCAGTTATCCACACTGTCATCTAACAAACAGAGTATCATTGAAATCTTTGTAAAATAAGCCAACGTACAAATCAGGGGGGATAAGTATTAACTATAGCTCAAGGTTTATCTTGCAATCGGCTCTAAGGGTTGTTCGTGGTGCTTTAAGCTGGGTTAACTAACATCCATACAATAAAACAGCACTATTTTGAGGGGGTTGTGCTATGCTTTACCAAACTATCTCCAGAGATTTGAACTAAAAAAGAAATCTGTAACTGAACTTGAGAGGCAGATATGCTTTGCATGCATTACAGTTTCTTGCTCCTATGTTCTGACAAACAGCATTGTAAAATATCCCGGCTGTGCTGCAGGAAAAACTAAAGTTTCTTGTCCTTCAAGAAATGTCTTAATGTAGAATTCTGCTGTCAGTAAATAACCAGAATAACACAAACACGAGCCATGGAAAGCCATTTTTCTATATAAGGCACTATCAACAATCAGCATGAACTTCAACTCTCATTGTTGAGAGTTCATTGTCTCAATGAACGATTGAAGCGTAGAGGTAGAAAATCCCTGAAATCACCCATCTATCTATCTTATCACTATAGCAATAAAGCACCTTCATCTTCTTCTTGGGTCTTCCAGACATATGTTTTCAAATAGGAGACATCTGCCACAGAAAAGTCTTACCTCTGTCTAGGTCTGGTATTATACCAGACACTTTTTAACAGCAAGCAAACCAAGAAATGTTTCTCAGTCCCCACGTTCACATGTGACAAGAGTCCCATCACTACATACTGTTGTCAATCCTTGTTCAGAGATGACACAAACATCTGCAAAGTTGGCCTGTAGAGTGCGTGACACCATCACACTTTTCTCCAAAAGCTGTTTGGTATGAAGTACCTGGATGGCTGTCAGACTAGGAGTAGGTTGAGTTCTCCAGGGCAATATGCTAACCGCTAGGTTTGCCTTAAAATCTTCCTTTGGCTCAGACAAGCGTAAATTTTTTTTGCTGAGCGGCAGCACGGTTTCAACAAGAGGAGAAAGGGTGAAGACTACCCTTGTGGCTTTCATAGAGATGGGAAGAGGGGTGGGACTGCCTTTGTGCCAGCACTGTAGACTTGTATTAGTTTTAGCTAATTATGAACTTGCACCTTGAGCCTCACGACTTGGATGAACTCCATATCCAAGCTGCTGACTGGTCTGGCTCTCGCTCTGACACAAGGAACTCTTCCTCTGAGCTGAGTAAGAAACTACCATGCCATCGAAGAATTGAACACTGGTGCCACATGCCTAAACATCAGCTATCGAGGCACTTTGGACACTTACTGCAACAGACCTAAGACAGTGTTAAACTCCAGACAGGGTACTGCAACCCCACCGCTGCACTAGTGCCTTCAGCATCACATTAATCTCTGGAGCCCACTGAGCTTGTGCAGCTGTACCGACTTAGGAGGCCAAAACTGTAATTCCCTTGTACTGGCCCTACCTCTAAATAACCACAATAACTGGGATGCAATTCCTCAGTCTCTTCACATGCTTAATTGCCGACGACTTCAATGAGCATTTCTGCCAGAGACAGAGCTGCAGAATTACTCCTAACAACTGGCATGACTTAACTTGTTCCTTCTTATAACTTTATGGTTTACTTACATGTCACACTGTATTTTCTGGGTAAGCAGAATGAATATAATAACCCTCTTTCCGCAAGTAGGTCAAGATTTTCTTCTTTTCTGCAGGGCAAATTACTGTAAAATGTGAAAATTTCATGTCTTCTGTTTTTCATGTTTTGGTTACTGTCATGTGCAGCCTTTTAGGTAGCTACAGGTAACTAAATAGTACACATTAAACTTCTGCTTTGCTTTTGTAAATCACAGGAAATAACACATCTAGCTGAGAGCAACTGCTTCAAGATCTACAGTAACAGCTGCCACTGTGCACAATATGAACAATTTAAAACTCCAACTTGATAGCACTTAAAGAAGAAAAGTGGGTATTTTCTGTGTCTTGATTGTAAGTGCCAAAAACAAAGGAGGAAAGAAAGTGAGGCATAACAGCACTACACTGATCCTATATAAAGCTTTGTTCAAGCTTATATTAAGTAGGGGTTTGAAGTCACTCTCTCTGAAGTGTTTAATAACTGCACTCCAGTTATTTCCTACTCATAATTTTTTAATCTCAGAAACAGTCCACACCAGCTTAAAAAAAAATACATTTACATGTAGTATCTATACATTCCATATTATGTCTGTTTTTAAGCACATAAACCTTTATTCTTCTTCTTTTAGGCCTTGCAGAATCCAAAAGAAAGCAAACCCTTTCTTGCTTGAGGGTTATTTGTTTGTTTTTGAAACTCGGCATTTCAGACATGAACCTGCAGGGTTTACTTGGGTACATGATCGCTGTTTTCCTGGGAGTGGGGCTGGATGCCTGGCTTCTGAAATCAGCTCTCAGGGCAGTACGGCTCCAGCTCCATGTGGCAGAGCCCGAACCCAAGATTCAGCACTGCAGCAATTGATCTTGGTTGACTTTAGTTTGCATTCTTTAATTTTTCAGATGTGTCCTCTCCTCATATGATACGTGCTATTTAATCCCCTGGACAAGTTCTGTCCTTTCTACATTTTCCTGCTTCCTCTGAAAAATGCATGGCTGTATGAATCTAAAACAATTGGAAGTGTCGTTGAGAAAAACAGCATTTAAAGGCAGGTAAAAGGCTGTTCTTGAGTTGAGCGAGAATTCAGTCTATGAAAGATGAAAAGAATGTAGCTCCCAGTACCTTATTTTTGTGGCTAAATAGGTAGAAGACATAATTAGCATGACTTCAGCAAACTGATAAGCTAACTACCACACTAATGAAATACCAAAGGTTTTTGGTTTTTTTTTTTTTCAAAAAGGCAGGCCTAAACCTGCATTTCTTACTCAGGAAAATCCCATTGATTTCATGGATTGCAAATCCTGGCCCATGTCTAACTAGGCTATTTAATACATGTTAGTATATGACAAACAAAATCATGCATTTTTTCCTCACTGAGACGAACTGGGACCAAGTATAATACTCAGAACAGGTGGGTCATTGCTTATTTTAAAATTACAGTTTTAGGCATTGCAGAAAAAAATCGTATCTTCAACTAGAAATAAAGGGGTTTCAATAGCTCCTAAGTAATAGCTGCTTCTGGATTTAAGAAACTTGGCACAGTAAAACCATGTATTCGTTCAATGGACATGACTGTGAAATGTATTTGCAATTTAGCACCTAAGGCACAACCTTTTGGGGCTTTATTTGGCAACAGAAGTAGGGCGCTATTTGTTGGCAGAATTAGACTAGTAAGAGACCTAAATATATTAGCAAATTGAGCCTAACTGTACATGCGTTTATAAAGAACACAATATCATCTGTTCTACTCCCAACCCTCACTGCACCAAGCTGACTGCACACTGGGAAAATTTTCTCTGAGGGCATTGTTCTCCAAATGCATAAGCAATGCTTCTCCCTGACATCCAAGGTTTGAGCAATTTGCTTAGAAGATATGACAAGATTCAGGAATATTTTCAAATGTAGGGTTGCTTTAGTGTGGGGGATATATGCAAATTCTCTGTACTGTCAACCTAGGCTACCATTTTTTTGTTGTGGAAAAATAAACCCTTTTCCAGCATTAATAAACCTGTCAAGACAATTTATGAACAAAAAGCAAGAGGAACCCAGAAGTCATCGCTGATAAGACTGAGTGTTTTGTTCCCCCCCCCCTCAGTGAGATGGGTAAGATAAAAAGTTCTTTTAGATTAAAACTAGCACATATGTATCAAACATACCTCACCGTTCCTTGTAAAAGTCCAGATTTTCTGGTTACAAAATGCTCTCCAAGTGTAATTTAGCCTGGGGAAAGGTCAGGGTTGTGCTGGCTAGTTACAGCCTGCCCCTGTTCACCTGCTGGCTCCCAGCTGAAAGCTCCCAGTAAGAGCATGCCTGGCCCTCCTTGCAGTCGGCCTCACCTCCCTCCCTCCAAAAGCAGCAGGGTGTGAAGAATGGGGCTCCGTCAATGCCACACTACAGGAGACCTGTTCCTGGTGCCACGCCATGCTGGAGGAGCCGTGCAGGAAGTTGGAGTCTACAAACGGGCAGCAAACAGTTGGCACCGGAGCTACATAAGGAGTTTGTTAGCAAACTTAGTGAATCCCTATTATTTTTTGGTAAGCTGCAGACTATCTAGGATAAAAACAGAAGGGACAAGCTCATGCATAGCTCCTGTAAAAAGAAAGAACAGGACTGGCTTCTACTATCCTCACAGTGACACTTCTCATAGAATACCAGGGCAGTAAGGACCTGCAGATGCCACCACCCGTGCAGGCAGGAGACAGGTCCGCGAGCAGCCAGCTGAGCTGCCACAATCATCCTGCAAACCTTCCATTTCCACCGATTTCTTCGCAGTCCCTC
>NW_009650176.1:4608845-4628228 GCF_000708025.1 Charadrius vociferus
CGGGAGCGTCAGGCCGCAGAGAGCGCCAGAGCCGCTGCGGGGCCGCCGCCTGCCCTCCCTCCCCTCCGCCCCAGGCGTTCTTACCGTGCGGGGAGCCGGGACAGCCGGGACAGCCAGGCTGTCCCCGAGGGGAGACCAGGCCAAGCCGCCAGAGAGTCACCTCTCTCCTCAGTACCGCTTGTCAGCCCTGCTCCCGTCTATGGTGGTGTCCTGAGGATGCCATCTGTGCCTCTGCAGTGGCATCGGCCAGGGAAGGGCGAGAGGGGGCTGGTAATTCACCGCTGGCTTTCGTGCTCTTTCTCGTGTGCCACTGTAGGTCCTGAGGTGTTTCTGATGTGGTGCTAGTCTGGAAAGGTCATTTGGCGTGTGCAGGCTGATACCCCTCCTGCTATGGCTTGTCCTCTGGATCGTTCGTCCCCTTTGTATTCAGTTGGTAAAGACTGCGGTGTGGCACGGATTCTTCTTTATCAACATGAATCTGACTGGTTTTCATGCATTTGATCATACTTCAGGGCATATTAGTGCATGTCAGGAATTGGGTACATACAACCATTGAGTTTATCTGTGAGGTCTGCAGGCGCACTGCTCTTGTCTGGATATTCTTGCTCAACAGCTGAGCAAAGTTATTCAAGTATGTTTCACAGCTGTGCTTTGAGCAGCTTTTCTATTCTGATGCAAGACCTTTTCCACTTGGTGAAATGCCCTGGCTTCTGATTCCGGTACTGCACGCTGCAGGGCACGATCATATTTCTCACTTCCTCAGAGTTGGTAATAAATTTGTTTTTTTTTCTGTGATATTTTTTTCCTCCCCCTGTTACTCAGCCCCTCCGCTTTCCTGAAATTTTGTTTCGTCTTGCTGATCATCACAAGCAAATTGTTCTTCACCTTTTAACTCCAGATGCATCTGTAATTCTTAGCTTCACTCGGCCGTACTCTGTGTAATCTCCCACACCTCAGCTAAAATCATGTGGCCTCAATAGCATAGTTTGCAGGGCATTTCTTCTCATGGAGGGGAAAGCCCTTTTAAAAATTTCTGATTAATGTTTTCCAACCTGAAAGAACGAAAAGAAGAACCGTAAATTGGTAGTCTGTAATTCTTCATGCAGAAAAGTAGCTCTCTGATACAGGGCAGATGAGAGTTTCATTTCTGTACAGCTTTCATTTCAGGAATGTCTGGAAAATCTCCAAAGACATAGAAGTTTGTGGTACAATTAGCTGCTCTGCCATGGAGGTGTGCCAAGGGCCAGGACGTCACAGACCAATTAAGGAGTTAAGCAAGTTGTAATTTTGAGTAGTGCAGCTGAGCTGAGTTTCTGTCAAAAAATTGTTCTTGTACAGAGAAGTGTTTGGTTTTGATTTTTTTTTTTTTTGCAAAATCTTGGAACAATGGTCTTGAAAAGTATTAACACAAATGGCTAATATTTAACGGCATTGTCGATAGCTGGTAAAATGCCCAGAGCTGTGAAGCTGCTGTTCATCTCTTGCTGGAATAGAGACTATTGACTGTGCAGAAAGACTTGGATTTTGGTGACTGGTTTTGGTAGATGCAGAAAATAGTTTTCTGGCTTTACTTAGAAGTGAGGAGCAGCAATGTAATACCTGAGGAGTCCGCTGAAAGAAATGCCTCTCTGTTTAAGGTGACACATCCAGTGTGCAGACCTTTTCCAAAATAAATTTAGAATAAATCAGTGACTTAATATTTCTGTCTCTGCAAGCAGCCTGAAGAACAACACCCTTGTGTAAACCATCCCTCCATTCTCTTGTTGATACTTAATTAGTATATTTTAGTTAAGTTTTACCATAAGCTTTAGTTGTTCAGGTAGTGCAGCAGTGTAAGGTTACTTAGCTCGTCAGTTTGCTATGGAGTACGTTACAAAGGAGGCTGCATTTGATAATCGGAGTAGTTGTCATTGTAATCTGTGACCTTCCTTTTGGGCTAATACCTTTTTGCCAGTTTATAAGTGTGACGTTCTGCAAGACGAGAAACTCGAGCTTTGAGAACTCTCGATCTTGTTCAAGCGGTCATTGTTTCCTCGGTGGCTCTCTGCTGTCCCCAGTCCTGGGTGCTGCGAGGAGAGTTTGCTTCAGCTGCTTTTAAAATGCCAACTCAGTTGTCCTTCTCTGGGACCTATCTTTATGTTGACTGAGGTGAAGACAGGGCGGAAATGCAAATGCATTTGTCTCATTAAATTCTACCCTCAGATTATCCTTAGATGTTAACAGTATGAAGTTATGTATTCAGGGGGAATCGCTGAGTTTTACCACGAAAATAGAGGGTGCTATAATGATTGTTAATAGCTGAGACGGTATTACTTTTCACCTGTTTTTTTGATGGTCTTAAAATACTGCTAACAGTGAGTGCTTTATGTGTAGGTGGCAACATTTTAAAATCAAGAATGCAATTTATATAAAAAGTCACAAGTTTTGCTACTTAAACAGACCTCGGTTAAAACTAATCAATCCTTTATCAAATTTGATAATCTTATGAGCTAAACATTATTTGGGTCAGGTGCTTCTTTCCAGTATTACGCTATTTACTTTCTGATTTTGTGACAAGATTTGTCTTATGGAAATCTTTGTTAGATGAAAGACATTTTGATAGCATAAGAAGTTTGACAAACTTAACTTTCATATTGTAGTTTATAGTAATAAATCTAGCCACAATTTAAGGCACAATGAAAAAGAAACACTTATAGGAAAAAATATGTGACTCGTTCGTAGACTTGGCAAGTCACACATTTTTGTTTTCTTTCTGTGAGTGTACGTTAAAATAGAAAAAAAAATACCTATTTGAAGTTAGTACTGCATTCGTTTATGCTTCATATAAGCTTTATGGATTGAATTGCAAAAGAGCTGAGAAGCCCGTAATCCTGGCAGTAAAACCACTTCAATCGTGTCATACATTTCTTCTGAAGTATTCTTAGGGCTAATTATTAACTTACTTTTTTTTTTCTGTTCCCCCAGATCTATAACGGCATACCTGAAGTCAATAATGTTTTCCAAGCTAACCCGCTGTCAGAGCGTTGCTGTTCTCTGTCGAGGTGTTCATGCCTCACTGAGTTCTGCTACCTCAGTTGCTACTAAAAAAACTATTCAAGGACCTCCATCCTCTGACTTCATTTTTGAACGTGAGGCTAAATATGGTGCCCACAATTATCACCCACTACCTGTTGCTCTGGAAAAAGGAAAAGGTATTTCCTTTAAGTTTCCCTGGGTGGTGTAGGGGGGATGTGTGTGTATAGATGAGGTGGGATCATGGCATAATGGTTTTGACCTAATCAATTTCTGAACCTTTGGGATTTTTTTGGGGGGTTGGCGTGTGTGGGACTGAGATAATTAAAGAAGTAAAGGCAGCTGATTGCTGGCTAGACAACTGGATCATTATGCATAAGGCTGCCTGATAAAATTGTAGTCTCTCTCTAAACTGATTTATCTAAACAGAAGTCTAAGTTCTGCTAATCTTAATAATTCAGAATTACTCAGCAAGGAAGTTTCAAGCAACTTTGTTTCTTCTCTTACCTTGTGTGGAGAGGTTTAATGTTAACGTGATCATGAAAAGGTGCATTGGAACCCTATTTAAGTCCTTGTGTACTGTTCCTGTACTATTGCTTTAATTAACTTACTCTGGCCTTTAATTATGTTTAAGGGGCTTTTGTGCTCTGTGAGTTAAATTCTATGAGTTTATATTGAAATGCTGTCAGCATAGTGATCCAGTAGTCTATCCGTACACATTTTGACATTTCAGAGCTGTCAGTCTCTTAAGTTTCGAGACTATTTGTGTTCTGTTGGTTTTGTTCTTTCTTTTATGACCTCCAATTCTTATTAATTCTCTTACAAAAGTGTTCTCTATCTACTTTTTAGGACCCAAAACAGGGACGTGGATGGGAAGTAATATTCTGATATGACTTACTAATTTAGTGGAATGGCAGCTTCATATGGGAAATGCTTCTTTTCTTGATGCCTCATTGGGCATTTATTTGTACTGTACTAGTTTGTTGCTCATGCTCTCTTTGTCAAGTGATTATTTTCTAGTTAGAGGGTCTTTCAGGTATGCCCTAAGGAATAGCGAGAATACCATTGCTATTTGACCAGGTTGTGTCACAGCTCTTAGCTTATACCGTTTAGTATTATCTCATGTCTTCTTCTATTGTGTATTGACCGTACCTTTGTTTTCCTAGGTGTTTATGTGTGGGATGTTGAAGGTAGAAAGTATTTTGACTTTCTGAGTGCTTACAGTGCTGTTAATCAAGGCCACTGTCACCCAAAGATCGTGAACGCTCTGAAAGCTCAGTCTGAAAAACTGACCCTTACATCCAGGGCGTTCTACAATGATGTACTTGGTGAATATGAGGAGCTTGTCACCAAAATGTTCAATTACAACAAAGTTCTTCCAATGAACACAGGTAAAAATATAATTTTATTTCCATTTTATTTCTTGTCTGTGAGATTCAATGGTTTTGTAATATTTGGTACTGCATCCATGGTCTGTCTCATGTACAAGTGTGATAATGGTATTACTTTATGTTTTAGGAGTGGAAGCTGGAGAAACTGCCTGTAAATTGGCTCGGAAGTGGGCGTACACTGTGAAAGGAATTCCAAAATACAAAGCAAAAATTATTTTTGCAGGTATGTAAAGTGCATGTTAAAAGTTGAAGTGTTGAGGAGGAAGAGCTCTAGACACTGCCTGTAGCACTCTCTTTTCTCCTATAGCTGTAGTGATCACTTTGCAGTAATTCTTAATGTTTCAGAAGGTCTCTGTAGCCTTTGACATTTTAATAATGTGAGCTAAGATCTTAACCTATTAACAAGTTATGTTGTACTCACGTATCTGCTGTTGGTGATACTGATAAAAAAAAAATACTGTTCTGGCTACAAGAGTCTTTGCAGGACCTTAAGGTTCTCTAAATGCCTCCTAAATTGTGAAGTTCAGTCTTGAATATATTGTATAGGCAAAATATTCTGTATATGCTTCTGGCTATTTGATTTGAACCTTAAGTAGTTACAATAAATTATAAACTTTTTTTAAAATGTAATGTCCTTTAAGAAACACATGTGATCTTAACAGAAGTGATTGGAAAAACAAGAGATAAAAATATAATTCTTATGACAAATCAATTTCAGATCCTCTCCCTTGTAGAGGTGTAAGCATCAAGAGGCAATGAGGATAATTGTGCTTTGTCAGGAGCTGCTGGTAATGTTTGGTTTTGCAAGGGAAATGCGACAATGACCTTAAATCCAGGAAAGAAACCATAGTTAATACGGTGGTTTATAAAGCTTTATAAACAGCAATGGAATATATAAAGTGGACCTTATTTGTACTGCTTAACCTTTTTAGCTGTCAAAAATTGACGAGTGGCTGCCTGAAGTCACATGGAAAGTGCATTTAGTCCTCCGTGCTCTTTTAACTGCTGCTTGGGTGTTGAAGTGCAGTATCTTTTTACTCCTAATTGCTTGACTTTTATATACCTTTGTCTTGAATTCATTCCCCAAATTGCTGCCACCCCTCTCAAAGATTCCACATTTGCATTAAGCCTCTTACGCTTGCCCTACCGGTGGTTTTCTTCTGCCTTCTTAAGGTCTTCCAGAAGTTGGCATTAACCCAGGAAAGCCACATTGTAGTCTTGATCATACAATGAAGGTAAAAGCAGTATTGCTAGTGTGAATATGGAGCCCTGCAATGTTCTGATTATATATGTGGTATGCTTCCTCCCTTCATCTGGCTGCTCTGCTTGCCTCTGCAACAGGGAGAAGTTACCTGCCCCTGAAGAGGCTATTGTACTTTGCTAAAAAAAAGTAAATTGTGTTTAATTCAAATGACTGACATATGGTACTCTTTGGTTATAGGTGAAGTATTTTTGTCAATTATAATGTTGTTCAATGGTTCTGTATTTTATAAAACTTTCCAGAATAAAGATTACTGCTTAAATATTGACCTTTTTTTTTTTTTTTTAATTGCTACAGCTGAAAATACTGGTTTTGGCTTTCGATACATATAATAGCTGAACCATAAACTGTCATTAGACAGCATTTATAAATTAAAATTCATAGTTGAATATTGCATTATGGTTTTTAGGACTGATTAGATTAGTTGGTTGTTTTTTTTTCTTCTGGGAATTCTTTGAACAAGCATATTTCTCCCTCCTTCTCTTCCATATACATTTTATTTTGCATTTCAGTGATTTAACTTTTATTAAGTGATTTCTCATCTTGATAAACCGGGTATGCTCTGCCTTTTTACAATCCCATCCCCTTACCCACAATATATAATTATGTGCCAAATAGTTGGAAAAATAACAGTAATCCTTTTTTTGTCAGAAGCCAGCATTTTGGCAGAAAAAAGCTCTCTTGGATAGCTAGCGTCAGAACCAAAAATGGCTTTAAACATCAGTCCAGAGAACTTGAGGTAGATTCTGAGCTTGATAGTGAGCCAGTATGGAGACTGGAGTGCGAAGGTGGAACAGCCTGCCATCAGCACAGAGACTGCTCCACCGCCTGTGATTCAGTCTTCAGGGCTTTGTTTCAGGATACAGAGGATTGCACTGACATAACCTTGAGGTGGTAAGCATGTGAGTCAGCAAAGCATGGCAGGGATTGTTCTGCTAGGAGGCATCGCTGTGAGGAGCAGTGTAATGCTATTTACATTGGCGATTGGAAAGAAGGGATGCCTAGAGCTGGCTGCGTCAGTAATAATTGACTTCAGGATTTCCTGCAGGTTGAGAACATCCTCTGCCCCTAGGATCAGAGTTACATGAAGGAATTGGTGGGGGAAAGAAAGAAAAGGCTTGTAATGCTGTGAAGGTGGTGAACCCTTCATCTTCCTTAATCTTTTTAAAGTGATAAGCTGAGAGTATGTTGATTTAACTGAAATATTATTATTAAATAATAATAAAATTATTATCTTGTCTTGCAGAAGTATTAAAATGAATAGATCATGGTCTTGGTGATAGTTGGTGCCTAGGCTTTTTAACTGATGTTTCTATATGAAGTAGTGCAATGTCACAATATTTTTACAAATACAAATGGGTTCATCTGGAACTTTGAAATGCACAGAAATATATTTTTTTTATGTAGGCTTACTGGCAGCTTTCTTTTTAGGACCTAAATTCTGGGTCTTGTTTACACCACACTCCCTCCCCTGCATTTAATGAGTAATATTTACGTAAAAGCTGTACATCTTCCTCAAAAAGATGTTATCTTCCTGAGTTATTTTTAATTTTTCAGATCACTGACAAAGCTTATGGAAATTATTTTGTATATTTGCCAGGTCTTATAGTATAATTTTCATTCATTTTTGATATTTGCTTTTGATACAGCAACACAGTGTATTTATGGCATCAATGTAAAATGCTAACAATTAACAGAAGGATGCTAATATTCTAGTGTTAGACAACTCTTAAAATGCATTACCAAACAAAAAGTGTGATGTCCTATAAACTGTTCTGGCTCTTAGTTTTGTAACAATCCCCCTCTTTTTTTTTTAGCTGGCAACTTCTGGGGCAGAACCATGTCTGCTATCTCTAGTTCTACCGACCCATCCAGCTATGATGGATTTGGACCCTTTATGCCCGGTTTCGAAGTGATCCCATACAACGATCTACCAGCTCTTGAGGTATTTGACAATTTTTGTTCTCTTGTAAGAAATCATTTTGCAATGTCTCTTTGGTAAATAGCAAGGCAGGAAAAGCAGAAGTTTATCCTTTGAAACACGTGGTTTGGCATGAAGATATGTGTATCTAGACATATATAAGAAATATATATGTTATAATTATGTATAGGAAATGTGTGTAAATTCTGCCTTGGTTTTAATTTTCAGTTTTGCCTTAGAGTGTAAAAAGAAAAACACATAATCTGTTTCATTTCTCACATCACTAAGATGTTCGAGGTACAAAAGAAGAACAGCAGATAAAGCTGTAAGAGAATTCAGATCGGTAGTGTGCATTCCACAGTCAGGACTTGGGGTTCTGAAACTAATATCTTTACCTAGTTTTCTCAGAAATGCTGTGCGTTCTTCAATGATTAGTTGACTAGGATTCGCAAACAAGCCTTTCCAGTTTCACAGCATCCTTAAAACCATGCTAGGCTGGTGTTCCGTGTAAGCTACTGAAACGCTAGTGATTCTGCATTTCCCTGGGTTTTCTGAGATGCATCCTGTCAAGCTGTTGGGGAGGGTTGACCTTGATTAGTCTGAAATTTCCCACCCTCATAATGTGGGCTTAGGTATTAAAGGGTAGATGGTGCTTGATGGCAGCCACAGGGTGCTGGACTCGGGACCTGGGAGGTAAGAGGGTTCCAGCCAAACACAGATAGTCCTGAAGTGCCAGGAATGTTGGCATTACCACTTTTCCAGCATCTGGGTGCATCGTCTCCGTGAGTGATAAGTTGGTTAGTCCTCTGTGCCCGGTGGGTCTGCTTAGTACCAGTGAAGCTGTGGAGGTTGGAGGGTTTATGGGACGATGATGCTTGCCTCCTAGGAGTTTGGTGAGGGGAAACAAAGGTCTCAGCTTTTCCACGCTGCAACTATAATACACTAACTCAGATTTGAACCTACATGTGAAAGCACTGTAAGTATTTAGTGGCTTTCAGCCAACTTTATCGAAGCTTTGAATACACTCTGGGGACGTGACACTTAGATCCACGTCCACCAGACTGATAACTGAATTTGTTCTGTTTATGGGCCAATACTGAGAAAAGCTCTTGTAAATTCATGCTGGGAATCATTATATCTCTTGAGTGTCGTGGACTTCTAAACCTTTTAGAACTTGATGGCGCAAGACTGCAGGTGAGGACTTTGCTTTAAGATGACAAAATTGTTCTGGAGAGGCTCCATTCTTTTTTGTTTGAGATGAACTGGGGAAGCATTGAGCAATTGTTTGTCTGGTATGGGGTAATGCAAAACTGAGTGTATTTCTGGGGTAATCTATGAACTGGTCTGATAACCTGTTTGTCTGAGTTTGCAATTTTTAAGGTTTGTAATTTCCCAAGCAAGCACACCAGCTGATTTTTCAAGGCAAATAGTGACATGGGCTTCTATGTTGGAACTGAAATCACACTCAGGGATAACTGCCTGACATGAATACTATTGTTGTCATTTCAGGTAGAACCCCAGGGTTAGACCTAGGTTCATCTCGACATTTTCTAAATTTGGCCTGAGTAAAAGTTTTTTCCTTTTTGTCTTTCCTATCCATTTGTCCGTTTTTACAGCGTGCCCTTCAAGATCCCCACGTAGCCGCTTTCATGGTTGAACCGATTCAAGGTGAAGCAGGTGTGGTTGTTCCTGACAAAGGTTATCTCACAGGAGTGCGGGACCTCTGCACAAAACACAATGTAAGGAATGTGCTATAACAGGGTGGCTTAAACGTTACGCACTGTGTTTACATACCTTGTAAGGTCATCCTTGTGTGCAAGACACAGGACTTCATATACTACTAAATAATTTCCTTTTCTTTCAGTGGAATAGGGTAGGGATACTTCTTGTATTTCCTGGCAGTACCTTATCAGGAAGTCCTTCTTAGCAGTGTACGTTTTTCACTGTTTATTACTGCTGTCACCAGTTTGTTTCTATTGAATGTTCTTGAAACTGCATTTATTTTAAATTGAATTTAAAATTCTTTTTCACATTCCCTTTTGCTGACACCTATTCTGAATGTTATATCCTGTCTGATTTCTACAAAGGAATGTGTAGTTTTGAAAATAGAGTGTTGGATCCCTAATTTCTGTTCTCTGTTAGTGAAGATACACTGAACCAGACTTGCATTCCGTGTCTCTGGAAGGGTGGGAAGCTGTGTTTGTATGTATTTCCATGTCCTTCAGTTGTCTTTGGGTACTGCTAGTTCTCACAAGCAGGCTGCCACGCCGCCTTATTCCAGCACCAATCTGGTCAGCCTCTCCCACAGGCCCAGGCCACATCCTTTCTAAGTGTAAGGAAAACAATAAAATAAGGTCTGCTGATTTACAGCTTTTTGTTCCTTTGGTGTTGTATGTCTGACTTGAAAATCGGTGGTCTCTGTTCCAACAGAATTCTGATTCATAATTTGCAGGTGCTACCCATAAATCTGTCTGTACCTTCAGAGGAAAGTATTAATTAAGTTGTCTTCGTTATTGCTGTGATACTTACCTCTCAGAAAAAAAGAAGAGCTGCTTTACAAATAGTACTCCATGACAATAGTGGAGCTTAGGAAAACAAAATGGAAAACCGGGATTTAGGTTCTCAGAGTTATTTAGACACTTAGACATCAGACTACAGGACCTGCGGAGGTGTTAAAATGGCATTTTTTGGAAACTTCCGAAGGTCAGTGTATGAACAATGCAATTGGAGTAAAGATAGACTAATCCTAACTTTTTACAAGTTGCACTCATTGTTATTTTGCAAATAGATTTTGGTTGGCCAGTGTCCAACCCGATGTGGAGTATGCCTTACGTAGAAAAGAATATGCTGAAGATGTCAGAGAGAGGACGGTAGGTTCACTTGTTAGTAGTTTTGCAGTTCATAGAATATGTAAATCTCCCGGAGGTTTAGAGGAGGTAAAGGTAGTACCTTCGTGTACTCAGTGTAATGCAGCTGGAGGGTCTCTCACTTACGATGTGCACCTCTGCTCTATTGTTTGAATCGAGTTAGGAATGGGAGTGAAAGTCATTTTATCTTATGTGTGAATTTTTCTTCTTCTTGTCTCTATAAAGGTTCTGTTTATTGCTGATGAAATACAGACTGGTTTAGCCAGAACAGGGAAGATGCTAGCTGTTGACCACGAAAATGTGAGACCTGATATAATTCTTCTGGGAAAGGCCCTTTCTGGTGGCTTATATCCTGTGAGTAATAAAGAAATATGCATTTGCTGAATAATGAGTTTTAAGTAATTAACACTCAAAGTCTACTAGTTGGAAAGCGAATGAATCTGATGTTTGTTGTGCTTGGAAGTTGTGTTTACAAGATTAACTATGATGTACGACGCAGATAGTTGAACCTGTGAGAGATGTGTAAAAATAATAGAATACACGATGTTACATTTATAGCTGAAATGCATATATAGTATCCTGAACTTGCTGTGTTGATACTTGACTTCTTAGGATGGCAAGTTATTAGGTATCATCCCCTCGGGCTGCTGATTTTTACGTGTTTTGGCCCTTGTCAATTCATTGAATAGTTTTGGTATATCTGTTTTCTTCAGTTTGATATTACAGTGCCATGAAAATAAGTGTCCAGTGGTCAGCCTTTCATTCTGGAATTACTGGTTACAGTACAGACGACAGTCTGTCGTACTGTCTCTGGAGAGCTGCTTATCACAGTCTTGCTCTGATGAATTTCTAGATGAATCCTGTAAAGGGAAAAAAAAAAGTACTAGTGTGTGCTTAACATATACTATAACACTATATATAGAAATAACACTAACTGGTGTTATTTCACTTGTTTCCTGCTGCTTAGGCTGAAATTTACAACCTGTCTTGATCTGTTTTGGCTGATGGAAGCTATTTCTGAGTTGTTAAACAGAGTATCGAAGCTTAAACTCTTGAAATAATATTCATTTTGGAGAAATGCCCCTCAACTGTAGTTAGATGTTACCAGTATAGCTACGTGTATTTAAGGGATTAAGCTGTTATGTGATTTTCAGATATGCTCTCCTCTCTACAGAGTTGGGAATGTAAATGTTAATTTATCACCATAGGCTGAAATTTATCCTTTCCTGAGCCCTGACGAAAAGTCTGCTTCACAGAGATTTAAGTTTACTGTTGTAAATATATATGTAAAAGAATCGAACGTTTTTTAATTTTTATTTTTTTTTTAATGAACCTTTTCATTTTAGGTCTCAGCAGTACTATGTGATGATGAAGTTATGCTGACCATTAAGCCTGGTGAACATGGATCTACATATGGAGGAAATCCATTAGCTTGCCGCGTTGCAATAGCAGCACTGGAGGTTTGTGTGTTGTAATAGACATTTGGATTCCAGAGAAAAAAGGATCTCACACTGACGTGATCCTTGCCTATGTAAATGATACAATTTGTCATACTACAAGTAGAACTCTAGCTTTAAATAAGCCTGGAAAATTGGTAGTTGATAACTGTTTGCATAGATCACCAAACAAATTCTGAAGTCTTTACCAGAAATGCGTCCTAGTTTCTGTGTATTTTATGGTCTTAATGTCTTAAGCGACAAAATAAAATGTACCTAGGGGAAGTTGCAAGGCAATTATGTAAATTTGGTGAAATAGTTTCACTAATTTCACAAAGACATTTTTAAATTGGCTTATTTCACTATACCATATTGCAGAGGCTGCTGCTCTGCGAGCTTGATAACACGTATATGCTAGTGGAGCTCAAACAGAAGCTAGTCAAATGTCTTGTCCAGAGTCCCTGTTTTAATTATTCTGTGACTGCATAATTGACTACACGTAATGCAACTCACTCGGGGAGCCTCATCATTACCTCGTACGTGGACCTGGACAGATTAAGAGTCTTGAGAGGTTTAGCGTTTACTTGTAAATAATGGCAAATGAAAAGCAGTTGATTTAGAATAAAATTTCAAAGAGATTATTGTTTCTTGTAAACATGAATGAGTAAAGGCTTAATACTAATCTGCTTGGATATGCAGCCTTTGCAGTGGCTCTTTGGATGCAAAGCTTTTGTATCTCAGCAATTGTAATGTCATTAGTCGTCCGTTCCAACATGGTACATAGAACAAATGCAGTGCCCTTCACTTGACTGTAGATCTGACTTCCCTTTAGGTAATTGAAGAGGAAGACTTGGCTAAAAATGCAGAAATAATGGGTAACATACTGAGAAATGAGCTCATGAAGACACCATCTGATATTGTAACTTCTGTAAGAGGAAGAGGACTCTTAAATGCAATTGTAATTCGGGAAACCAAAGGTAAGGAATACGGTAACAATCACAGCATGAAACAAATATATTTCAACTTAAATTAAAAGTATTTTAATGGAATAGGGAGATGGCTTATAGGCATCACATTTGGGTTCAGATCTCCGCTGTAGTACTCTGGTACCTACTGGAAACTTATACAAGTGACTGCGTGCTATTAAAAAGAGGAAATCTTTTTACTAAGTCTGAACAACTTTTGAAAAAATTATTTTAATTCTTGTGTGACTGATAATCTTCAAACCTGATGGTGAATCTAGCTCCCAGCAAATACTCTTTCGTCTCCTCACCTGAAGAAAACTAGCCACATCTGCCAAGCTAGTTTCTGTCAGATTATGGAAGGGTTGCTGAGGTTGTTTGTTCCAGGGTAGTTAGAAGAGTACAATGAATACAGAAGGGTACAAGGAAGGAAGAAGCTAATGACTGAGAATTAACTTTCTAGGGATTAACACCTTGAATTATAGCAGAAAACAGTTTAGAAGCCAGAGCAGACAATTATTTTTGTCATGAATATGCTGTGTGACCAAGTGCTGCAGGGAGGTGGTGTAATTTCCTAAGACATGCACGTGATGCACTGAAATCCGGGCATAAATGTAACCTTGTCTGAAGTCCAGTCTCGGTATTCTCTTACCTCCCCTGTGCATGGTTCACTTTTTAAAATTTATTGCCATATCTAGACAAGCGCTCAGCTGTGAAGGAGCAACACTTGGTGTGCTGGAGGCAAACTTGTGAGTCCCTTCAGTCAAATCGCAGTTTTGCAGCAGTGTTGCATGTTCACTGCAAATTCTGGGGACCTGCTCAGGTGCTCACAAGTTACCACTTCATTTGTGAACACACTTTGTCTTGTCACTGCCAGATGGCAAGGAATTTACAATCTGGCCCCATGTACCACATGAGGCAATTGTACCACTTTTTCTGCTGTAGTGTGAGTGTCTTTTTTTCTTTTTTTTCTATTTCCCCCTTTAATTGTAGACTACGATGCTTGGAAGGTGTGTTTGCGTCTTCGTGATAACGGACTTCTTGCCAAACCCACGCATGGTGATATCATTCGGCTGGCACCACCGCTGGTGATTAAGGAGGATGAAATCAGAGAGTGCATCGAAATAATTCATAAGACCATTCTGTCTTTCTGAACACGTGGCTTTTAAAGTATATCTGCTGACTGGCCCAAGCTGGTGTGTTGAAATATGTGCGATGAAGGCCTGCTCTTGAAGGAAGCATCTCTCATTCCTTTTACGTAAGAGGACTTAACTCTTAAAATGTAGCTATGTCTTTAAATTATAATAGCTCTCAAGAAAATAAAGAATGATTTTAAAGAGCTTCCAGTCTTGGAATACATGAAAATAAAGTGGTGATGTTCTGTTCATCTGTACCTATTGAACAGTTAAGTCAGAATGTTTGAGGGGAGATATCTCTAGAAATCTGTTTAATTGTTGAAAGTCTCGGCCAAAGTTTAAAGTGTAATTTATATATATATTTTAGGAAGAGTGGTCTTGCACTCTCATATGACTCCAAAACGTCACATTTGGCATTTTTGCCTCTTGATGAGAAGTCTGTAGGGTGGAAGCCCTTGTCATTATGGGTGAATTTCTGTTTCTCATTTGTAGCTAGAAAAAACTTCTAATGCTGAAGGTTTGACAAACTGGGTGTTATGCTGGTGAACTTGAGAAACATCGAGTTGTGTTCTGAATGTACAATATTTTGATTGTATGACAAGAGATGCTGTTTTCAAGCCTGGTCTTAGTATTTGGCTTTGCAATCTTGTAAAACAGATGTAAGCATCTAGATCTGTTTTTACTGTTATAAAACTTCCTCTAATCTGGATGTTTATATTAAAACATGCCTTGCATTTAAAAAAAAAATGTTAATGTGCAGCTAAAATACACAGTGTATTCAAAAAGAGCAAGCCCCTGTCCAGAGCCACAGCAAGCGCTGCCTTTGCAGTCTGTGTCTTTCTGTCCATCTCTATGTGGAAGCTTCTGTGCTTTTTTTACAGGGTGAGTGTTTTTGCACTTTCGTGTCTTTGGACACCGCCAATATAATATTCCGTATGAAGTTGTGGAGTTGGCTGCTGTTCTTGTACTAGGTTGGGTTTTTTTTCGTATTTCTTAACTGAGCTCGTTTTAGCTGAGGCTAAACCCCGATTAATCACTGTTAATGCAAAATGTTCCCTTTGCCAAGCGTGGGGGTTACATGCAGTCACATGTTTGTAATTGGAAGTGGTAAATAATCCCCTGGTATTTTAAAGACAACTTAATTCATGGAAATGAGCCAATCTGCTGGTTAGGGTTGCAGAATAGTTTACCCTACCTTGTGTTGGGTGAGGCAAAACGATCAGTCATCTGCTGTGGATGAAGCAAGACTGATTTCAATTTGGAAAGGCCTCATTGTTGCAAGGGGTAGTGTGTCACTGTGACTCTTACTCTTAGGAATAAGAAAAAAAAATGTGGAAAGGTGTTGCCTAGGAAGTTTGGCATTTCTGAAAGCTGTGCTTATGTAATCTGATTGGAAAGGAGTGAAATAACTAAAAGAAACCATAATGTAAACAGCATTTGCTGGAGTCCTTTCAGAGGCCAAAAGGTAAACCCCCCAAAAATCCTTAGCAGTCAAAAAGTTTGCTTCTGTAGAGTAATAGGGCTGGCAAGGACCAAGGACATTATTGGATCTGCTCCCTGCCCAAGTTACAGCTATGTCATTGTTTGTCTAATTGCCTGGAAGGGCTGTAGGGCAGAATGCTCCAGGCTTTGTTTCGGTGCTTCCCTGTCCTTACTGTTAGCGAGTCTCCTACCCTATTCTCTCTGTTTCTCTTGCTGCCCATTTGTAGTGTCCATCAGCCCACAGAGAACAGGCTATTTGCCTTCTATGCAACATGCCTAAAGTTTGTTATCATTCCTGTTTCAGTCGTTGCTCCTTCTCTAGTTAAAATTCGATTTATTTCCTGAGAAGTGACGTTTTCTAGAGCCTTTGCTGTTCTGCGATTCGCTGCTGTGGCCGTGCCCCCCGTAGCGCTGAGCCGAGCTAGGCTCGTTCCCACGGCTCGATGCCGTACTGCAGTTCGTGCCCCAGTGGTGTGGTTTGGGTTTGCCCGCAGTAGATGGTTTTATCTCTCAGCCCGTGCTCCCAGACTCCCTTTTGTGCGAACCGTTTTGACGAACAGCTTTGAAGCTCTTTTCCCCCCGTTTTTTATTTGTATTTTGCAAGCCTTACGTGCGTGTAAACTTCTGTGGTCTGGTCTCCTGACTTTCATCCTCTGTTACTGAGAATATTTCTCTGGCTTCCGGAGATCAATTTGAGCTCTAATCTTGTCCAACCCACTTTCTGGTGCAGCTTTACTAGGCCAAGCCTGTTCACAACTGAGAAGTTTTTCTACAGGAGACCATTGCCGACTGATTTCTGGGCTTTTTATTCATCTTATGGTTGCTTCATGAATCCAATTGCTTTGCAAGCTTATGAAAAATGAAGGTATGTATAGCCTTTCTGAAGACAAGTCAAAAACCGTCATCCTAAATTGCCCTTGTTTAATGACGGGGTAATGAGGAGGTGTCTGTTTTAACCTGAAAGTTCTCTTGAGTTGTTTTCAACCCTGTGTTGTTCCCGTAGCCACAGCTATCCCTGCGAGGAAGGTAGGTGCACCATACCTGCCTAAGCAGCTCAGAAATTCAGGGACAGGATTGAGGATGACAAAGTCCCCAGAGCTCGTGGGCACATTCAGAGCCTAAACAGACGTTTCGGGTGACCGGAGCCCTTGCAAGGTACAGTGGCAGGTGGTTCTCGCCTTTTGCGTTGATGTGGCGGTGGCTAGGATGTGCCTCCAGGAGGTGGCTCTGAATGAGTCAGTCCCATGTCCTACACGGGTGCGTTTGTCACCGTCTGTCCTTTTGGGGGGTGGGACAAACTCTGCTCATGCTTGTGAAACAGCACTGCTGTGTGCAAACCAGTGAAAAACCTAACGGAGCGGGAAGCACAGCAAGGACAAAGGTGTATGACTGCAGCCTGGGAGCTAAAGCAGACGAGTTTTTTGGTGGGGTTTGTTTTTTTTTTTTTTTTGGTTATATTGCAGTTCAGTGCCAGAACAAGGACAGAATTAGATACATTATTTTGGGAGCGAAGACAGGAACCCAGGACTCCTCTTCCCAGATGTTGAGCCTGTCACCAGTTAACCTCGGCTTCGAGAACAATAAAAAACATCTTGGCAGTTGTCAGTGAGATAGTGGGAAGAGCTGGAACGGCCAAAGGAAATGTCAAAGCTCCTCCTCTTCTAGTGTGCGAAGTGGCACAATTATAGGCTATCGGAAAGATCATCTGCCTTTGGTATGTTGTGTCTGTTTTGAGAAAGAGGGGGCAAAAGAAGAGTTTGCTTTATCATGGAAAGTGGTTTTTTTTTTTGTCTGTCTTCTCGCAAGCATAAACTGGGTTTTGGCCAGTTTTCAGTGACAACGCTTAAACCTCTCAAACTCAAATATAGCTGCTTGTGTAACTAGTGTGCTTGTAAATCAGTCTCTGGTTTTGTTGTCTGGGATTTTAATTAGCCTTAGACATTTTCTTCAGGGCTTTTATTAGCAAAAAAATGTAGACGACTAAAGTGTCCTTACCCGCTTTGTGCCAGAAATTCAGTGCTTTTGGGTTTGTACTTGTTCCACTTATTGCTCAAGCGTATGTAGCTCTGCCAAATGCCAGTCCTGAGCAAAGTCTCATTTGAAGGAGGCCAAAATGAAAATAATTTACAAATTAGTGTAATATAGACACTGAAATGTGCAAAGAAAATATGCAAGACAATTCATAAAATATTACGAGTTTGGTTTTTGCATCATAACTTTATAGGAGGTGAAGAAGTGAGAAAAGCAAGCTCAGAGACTGCCCTTTCTGTACCTTCCCAGTGTTTCTCAAGTGCTTTTCTTACTTTGTATTCGTTAGAGATGAGCGTGTGGAAATGGCAGTTCTTTGATGATGCTTTTTGCTGGCGTAATTGAAAATTATTTTTAAAGTGGTACTTGAAAGAGATCTGTATTGCCTATCCAGAGGGTTTCTTTGACAAGAGCTATACAGCAATACAGTTTTCTAAAGGTATACGTATATATATCTACAAAATGTCTCTTTAAGCTTAGCTGCCAAGGCTCGATCTGTCTCCGTTGTATTGCCTGCACGTATTTTTATGAAGGAGCTTCTGATGTTTCTTTGCATCAGGTCTAGGAAATGCTTTTTTAAATGAATAGTGACTCTGCGTTCAGTGCTGTGCAAACACCGGGAGGTAATCTAAGCCCCAAAAAGCCAAGCCAGCGTTCCTCGGGCACTTGGGGCAGCCCTTGGCTTCACTGGAAGCTTTGTTTGCAGAAATAATGCCCGATTGTGCTGGGTGCCCGCGCGCTTTGGCAAGAGAAGCCTGCGTGGTTTTTTGGCATGAAATCACGGAATATATATGCTGGCAGAAAACAAAAAAAATTGCTCTGTTTATGGATAAATGTAAAACAAGATTTAAAGGCGCCATGTGAAACACTGAAAGGCAACAGCAGCATAGCGAAAAGTGAGGAAATAGGAAAACATACAATGCAGGTTTTCCTCTTTTTTTTTTTTCTTTTTTTTTTTCCCCCCTTTCCCGCTGGCAATCTTGGGAACCATGCTTATGACATTGTCCTTTATCTGGGCTTCTTTTCAGCTGCATAACCACGAATGTATGTCATTAAACGGTATTTTCTAAAGTTAAAATTTACCAAAATAGATTGCTTACTTAATAGGACCCAAATGCCTATTGGTCATGACCTGGTAAAAAGCTGCACATCTTGAACCTGTTAGAAGTTTCCGTGATGAAGCAATCTCTGTTTTGTTTGTCTTTTAACAGCAATGTTAGTGGATTAGTTAAGTAGAAAAACAGGTTTTAGTTGCGTTTTTCCTTTTTTTTTTGGTGTTTTTTTTGTTTGTTTTTTTTTTTCCTGGCAGTAGCTGCTTCTTGTTCCCTTCTCATCTTTTCCATCTTTCTGGCAGCAGATGGAGCCAGAAGCTCAGCTTTAAGCTAAGAGCTTACTGCCGGCTGTAGAGTTCTTGGAGTTGGCGACTCTTGGGGGTTTGCTTTTGGTCTTTACTTGTACAAAAGTGTGACACAAACTTCAGTCTCCTCATCTGGGCGCTATCTCAACCTGTAACTTGCGCTGCGCGCTCTCGTGGCTAATCTTGCGTGAAGGGGATTGTGAAAAGAATTCCTGTATCTCTGGTGTGGCAAACGCCCGGTAATTCATAGCTGGCAGCGTATGACTGATAGGGATGAAGGGACAGCTGAGAAGGTTAAAAAAAAAAAAAAAAAAAAAAGAGAGGCTTTCCTTCTCAGAGCATTGAAGTAAAGCAAATCAGAAGGTGGAGGTTTGAGACAAAATTTTAAATATTTCTGTAAACTTGGGAACAGCTTTCCCTGGGCCTCCCTGCGGTGCTTCAGTCCAGAGTGAGAGGCTTAACCGGTTGGAGTTGCTGTGTTTGTGCAGTAAAAAGAGGTGTTTTGCTGAACGTTCGTTCAGCCCTCAGCA